>NC_047148.1:20071456-20372884 GCF_009829125.3 Periophthalmus magnuspinnatus | reverse complement strand
AAGAATTATTGACAGAGGAAAAAACGCCCACTGACAGTCCGAGTCTAGACCGGGACTGGTATTACAGAGGCAGACTGACATCTTAAAAGGAGTTCTTTACCACAACAGGTGACATGTTGGCTCGTGTGACTCATCTCGTATAGAAGCACTCACTTCAACCCACAGAAAATCCACAAAACGGTGCAGGTTTTTTGTGTATAAACAGGATTTTGTGACTTTCTTTCCAGATCGTATACAAAGGAAACCCGTACGCAGAGCACAATTCAACAGCGTACGTGACATATGAAAGAGGAGTGGAGGTCGGCTGCTGGGGATTATGCATCAACGCCGTGTCTTCAGCTCTGTATTCCTGTAAGTAATTATTGTGCCGGTTTGATAAAGACATAAACAATCAATCAGGTGTCATAGTGTTCCAGAAAAGCAGAAAATAGAGCAGTGTTAATTAATGTTTCCGTCAGTGCGTTAAGCGGATTATGCAGCTATACGTTGACATAAAACACAAACATTTCAAAAGGAGTTAGCAGCTGCGTTTAGATACAGCGGTCCCTCGTTTATCGTGGGGGTTACGCTCAAAAAATAACCCGCAATAGGCGAAATCCGCAATTATTCTATATGTTTCTGGCTGTAAAACCCCTCACCACACACTTTATACGCTTCTCTTACACTGGCGTTAATATTTTCTCACATTTCTCTCTCAAAGTTCAAACCTTCGTCGGCGCGGAACGTTTCATCGACGTCGTGGGTTTCGTCGGGGAGAAAACTCGCAAATGTACAGCACTTCAGAGTCACACTGCGATCGAACGGACAACGGCGTACAGTCTCTTAGCCAATCAGGACGCAGAACACGACGCGCGTTCATAAATTGTAAAAAAAAAAAAAAAAAAAAGCCAAATTGCTCTAAAAAAATCCGTGAAACAGCGAAACCGCAAAAGATGAACCGCGTTATAGTGAGGGACAACTGCGTTAATTTTTTCTTTCTTTAAAAATCTAAAGTCCAGTATCATCGCAGTAACTATAAATTGCATTCTCTTTTACACGGTTTCCAAATTTAATTACAAATGCGAGTGTTCTGTTGTACTCAGTGGTTATGAAAGTTTTTAATCACATTGGGGTCTGCGTGTTTGTGAGTTCTTCAATCAAACATTTCCAGACTGTTGGATTGAAAGGAATTAATCAGTTCTGTTTCCGTCACATTCACGAGATTTAACACCTCTGGATTTCTTTCTATGAGGCTGTGGTAAAGATTTTGTGCATGGAACAAAGATACGGGACATTACTGAACTGGTGGGACCAAAAAGTGCAGAACTCGGGGCAAGATTACAATGTTTATTTACAGAATGTGAAATGTCAGACAAGTACAGGTTAGACCGGCGAGGGGCGAGGTGCCGGGTGCGAGCTAGAGTTCGGGAAGGCGCCGCGGAGAGCAGGGACAGGAACAGGGAGTAACCAGTACCGGAGCGGGAGACAGGAACAGGGACGGAGCCAGGAGCGACGGAGGCAGGGAGCGGGAACCAGAGCGGGAGGCGAGGTGTTAGCCGGGGTGCAGGACGAGACAAGACGGACAATACACGGGGTCAGGAGCAGAGCCAGATGCAGAGGAGCTGGGACGGTCCAGGGAGCAGGAATCTGAGCGCAGCAAAAATCCAATCAGCATCAAAAAGGTAACACGAGAGTACGAAAGACGAGGAGGAATAATCACGTTAGACACGCGGACGATCTGGCCCCGGGTGTCTGGTCCTGGCTCCTCTTATCCACGGCAGGTGGCGTTGATTGCGCTGATGGGATGCGGGTGCGCGCGGGAGGAGACAGGAACTCCGCCCAGCTCCAGGTTCAGGCAGGTGGGGGAAGGGAAAAGTACACAGGGAGACGACACAGGAGGCAGAAAATGCAGCATCATGACATGAACTAAGCCAAAAGATACAGATGTAATTGCAGCTATTGATGAGGCTCTGCTGCAGCGAACACGGGAAGAAATCCAGTCCCGTGTTAACGTGAGGTGGGTTAAATGAGGTCAAACACTTCACGGACGCCCTGTATTATTCACAATCTCTGTTTTCGATTCAGCTATTTTACAGTTAAATGAAAGTAACATCGTCTCTCGTCTCTTGTGTGCAGACGTCCAGCGCTTCCTCCTCCCGTACATCGGACTTAAGGGTTTATACTTCATGGGATACTTCGTGTTCGGCCTCGGCACCAGCCTCATCGGTCTCTTTCCTAACATCATCGCCACGCTCATCCTCTGCAGCGTTTTCGGCGTCATGTCCAGCACTCTGTACACGATCCCCTTCAACCTAATAGCAGAGTACCAGCGGGAAGAGGAGGTACGACATAACGCAGGATTTTTCACTGTGAAGGAGGTCGAGGCCGGTTGCAGAAGTCACTCGTGTGCATGACAGTGTTTAAAGGGCACTGGATAATCTAATTCAATTGACCCTAACTACATTAAGGAAATCCACGTATTTATTCAGAGCATGAAGTATAGTGTTTAAGAAGTCACTGTTTACAATCGGCCTCGTCCTCTGTCACTTTTCTGTCTCCGTCGGCTGTTTTTGAATTGTTTTTGTCGCTGTTTTTTGTGTCTGAGCAAAGGAAAATGTTCAGTTTGTTCAGTTTATTTATCTATCGCAGTTCTGGATGTACTCGCTTTTGTTACTTAAGTGAAAGTACAGATGCAAAACAAAAAGTTGCTCAAGTAAAAGTAACAATATCACATGAAAAAAATCGATTTAACCCTTGTGTGTTCCGCCCAGTAGAGTTACGTTGAAGTTCCTCTGGGCTCAATTTGAATTTATTTTTCTTATAACTCAGCCATAAAATAACATACTTTTTTTTTTTTTGGTTAATAGGCCATATTTTAGTAAAGATTGTGCATTTTTGGACCTCAAACTCTCCTGTAACTCTTAATTTCCATCACTGTGCTGTGTTTGTCAAGTACAGTGGTGGAAATTAAGTTGATCTGAGTTATAAGAGAAACAAATTAGGGTCAAATTGAACTTTAACGTAACTTGTTTTTCAGACAGTTCTTATTATACAATCAACATTTTTTCAAGTGGCCCAATTTTCAACCTATTTGATAAAGAAATGTCCAAGTTCTGCTGTGAGTGAGTTATTTTTTAGGGTCATAAATTACCCCAGGACAACACAAGGGTCAAGTAAAAGTATTTAAGTAACCGTTTAACACAATGAAAAGTAAAAGTATTTCACAAGTGTTGCTATTTATTAAAGTGTTAAATTAAAAATGGGACATATTTTGGTCAGCAGTAACAATACAAATCTATTTCTTAATTTAACTGATCAGTTTTGTGGATTTATTTTTGTTTTGCTCAAAGCTGAAACTTGAACTCAAAAACTTTAGTCCAGATGTTTCCACGAACATGGTAAAAATAACCCCTCAAATCATATCCAAAGTACTTTTTACTTTTCAGTCCTGTTAAAAAAATGTAGAGGAGAAAGTACAGATACTGCTCTCAAATGTAGTGGAGTAAAAGTAAAAAGTACACACTGTAAAATGTACTTAAGTAAAGTACAGTACCTTACTATTTTTTCTTTATCTTCCACCACTGAATTATTGTAGGAATAAACACAATAGAAACGCAAATTTGACATATTACCAGCAGTCAGCCATCAAATCTTAATAAATATCACCACTGGAGGGATAAAAAATGAACTGTAGGGGTGGGATTTAATAAGTTAAGTTAAATTTTTCTCCTTCCCACTCCTTTTCAAGCTTAAATTAAAAAAAAAAAAAAGAAAGTGAAATGTGGATTACGTATACTGGACATATGTGTTCATTAATCAGCTTGAAATAAAATAAAATAAAATAAAATAAAATAAAATAAAATAAAATAAAATAAAATAAAATAAAATAAAATAAAATAAAATAAAATAAAATAAAATAAAATGAAATGAAATGAAATGAAATGAAATGAAATGAAATGAGCTCAATTGACAGAAGAACAGAATGAACTGAACTGGTATTTAATCAAATGAATGAGTAAAACACATCTAAAAAATGCAGCTAAAGAGTAAAGTTCTTACTCCTCATGGTTTAAAGTAGCTGTTTACTGGTGTCGATGAAGCATTTTGACGTGTCCCTCTTGTGTCTCCCGTCCTGCTGTCTGTGTGCAGGAGCAGATCAAACTGAGCGGCAGCAGAGGGAGCCCCCGGGGGACGGGAGTGGACTGTGCGGCTCTCACTTGTATGGTCCAGCTGGCTCAGATCATCGTGGGGGCAGGACTTGGAGCTTTGGTGAACCTCGCGGGAAGCGTCATTGTGATTGTCCTATCGGCCTCGACCATGTCCCTGCTGGGCTGCATCTTCATCGCACTTTTCATCAGATATGTGGAGTGACTGCTGGATTTTACATTTGTATTTTAATAAAAAAGATTCTTTATTATGCAGTTTGAGTTCTTGGTTTAACCTTCGTCAACAGTGACAGCCTCTACTTTTATGTTTTTTGTCCAATCACACAAAAAAGTATTAGTCTAGGAGATGTAGGCGAATATCGTGAATATAAAAATGTGAATATCTGCTGATTAAAAAAAAAAAAATGTGCGTTGTAAACTTCCAAATAAGGGAATAAAGTCATAAAGTCACATGATCGGGTAATTTTAGGTGAGTTTACATATGTTTGAAACTTCAACCAAAACATTTAAAGGCACAAATTTGTTGAATCGACATAAAATCTGAATATTGTTCTGAGAAACTCCTACATAACAGACTAAAACATATTCATTTTTTGTCAGAAATGCCCACCTCTGCACTGGAGCTCCATACTCTGCTACAACCTGATATAATCCATTCATTTAAGGGGTGTCCAAACTGTGGCCCGGGGGCTAAATGCGGCCCTCGGACAAATTTTTATTGGCCTTAAACCGACCCAATTGATCATAAGCAGCACTTTTAACAGCAAATTAAACTATTTCTAGCACTATAACCTCAAACACCACATTGCATTTTGATACAGACTTAAAATTAATGTGTTTCAAGCTAAGATAAAAAAAAATTAAAAAAAAATAAAAAGTTTGGGCACCTCTGATTTAAGGTAAAGTCCAGGTTAGGGTTAGGGTTAGGGTTCCAAGCCATATTCTTCCAGTGAGACTAGATTATTTTCTATATTTACACCAAATTCAAATGTTTAAAAGATATTCCTTGATTCATAGCGCAGGTTCACATTATTAGTTTTTAAAAAGCTCCACACTCAAGGTTTTCCACTTATTTTCTGGTGCCTTTTCAAATATGACATGCTTTTGGAGTTTAAAATGCCACTCATATATAAAAAAAAATATTAAAAAATCAAAAACCTACCTGCTGCTAAGTGCGGAGAAAAACAGAAATGTTAAGTTGCAATCACAAGTAATTCATCGTCTCATTTTAACACCAAAAGTATCTTGTAAGAGCGTGTGATTATGTGACAGCTGCTCTGAGCCGACCCCCATTCACCGAACGTCGTAATGATCTGTGATGTTTGCAGCGTGAAAGCCTACGTCTACGTGCTCTGCAGATATTAAGTACTTTTGGATTGCTCATTTTCACTTTTAATCCGTCTCTATAATTGTCCATCATTGACATAGAACAGGGGCGTCAAACTCATTTTCACCGAGGGCCACATCAGCAAAATGGCCGCCATCAAGGGCCAGATATAACTGTGCGGCAGTGTAAATATCACTAAAGTTAACCAAATGTCATGTAAAATAAATGTAATTACTTTTTAACTTGTTGAATAACGGTTTCTGACATTTTTAAAAGTGTGTATCTGGGCGGGACACACCTCCTCACAGACCTTCAGCTCTGCTTCAAATTCGGCCTTTTACAGCCTTTTAATTATTGGACAATTTGTTGTTTTTCTTGCAGACTAACTTTTTCATACTTAGCTCCGTGTTTGGTGTCAAAATGTCAACGTAGATTGTACCGACCTCACCTCATAACACAAAAAACATAGTTTTTTCTCCGCCTTCTTTCGCCTTCACTTTTCTTCCTCCAAACTTCCTTCCACGCCGACATTTTTCCTCTTCATGAACATTTTGTGATGATCATTTGCAAATATTTCTCAGTTGTGACATAGACTATTCGCTCATGAAGTCTGTCAGTATGGTCTGCACTGACTCCACATTACACATAAAAAAAACTGGGTGTAGCACGGCCAAAGTTCTCCAAATTTGATCATTTACGTGTGAGATGAATCCTCAAAAAGCAAATACACGTTAAATATATGACAGCATTTAATATTTCAGTATCCGTTTAGCATCAGCGCGCCACTGTTCCCCCGTTTTGTGCATCTGGGAAAGTTTAATTCAGTATATTATCCTGATTAACTCTAAGGCACATGTGTCAAACTCAAGGCCCGGGAGCCAAATGCGGCCCGCCACGTCATTTTATGTGGCCCGTGAGAAGATAAATTAAAAGGCATGACTGTCATTGTAAAATAAGTCTATACTGCTTTAATGTGTGCACTGACAATAAACTAATAAGATTTTCCCTGCAAGTGAGAGAAATGACGTGAGAAATATTTGCAAATAATCATCACAATATGTTCATGAAGAGGAAAATTGTCGGCGTGGAAGGAAGTTGGAAGGAAGAAAGGTGAAGGTGAATACAAGTTTGTGCTTTGAGGAGAAAAACCTGTATGTTTTTTGTGTTATGAGGCGGGTCGGTACAGTCCACGTCGACATTCTGTTACATTTAGCGATTTTTACACTGCCGTACAGTCACATCTGGCCCTTCATAGCGGCCATTTTGCTGATGTGGCCCTCGGTGAAAATGAGTTTGACGCCCCTGTTCTAAGGAGTTTGAGGAGGGTGTGGTCCTCTTACATTTCTTTTCTCTGCATCCGTGTTTACAGATCTTGCTCCGGTGAGTAAATATCAAACATACGACTGACATCTTTTAGTAATTACTGGTCTACAACGTTCAGCAAACCCAGATAAGTGTCATTTTGTTTTCTTATATCCACACATTTTGGTCCAAACTTAAAGACAGTAAATTAAGAGATGAACATGTTTTTGTTTGCTGGCTCGGAGATATCTTAAGAAACATGCCAAATACCAGTGGTTGTTACTTCTGGACAGAAAAATATGACATAAAATGAGTGATATTACAGAACAATCGTGTCTGTGCCAGCGTGAGACGGAGACAGAGTGATTACTGCACGGATAGCATGTGTTTTACTGGCTAGACTGAAATGATCATGTTATTGTGACACATGCTTCACATGCTTTTCATTATTATTATTATTATTTTTGCATTGTGTTGTGAATGCAAAAAACATGTGAACATTAGTGAGACAGTTTGGACTCACCAGAGCAGTGAAGCATCTAAAACAAAACACAAGGAGAGACATAAGACACTGATGGACACTGACAAATGTGTGCAGTGTTTTACCTTTTACACTGACACTGTGCTCCGCTGTAGTTACTGAGGACAAACTATGTGTAATGTTTGTATATCAGCAGCAGTACGCAGTATAACTCAACATGTGTAAGAGTTTGACGCAACTTTATGATGATTAAACTACACTACAAGAACTACAGAATATATTCAGCCACCTAAACCTGTCTGTGCGTGGGTTTTTTTCCCGTTAAAGCAGATACCGTTGCATAGTTTTAAAGATAACACTGTCAATCTAGTACTTTCTTTTCATTCAGAGACCACGCCCACTGTGCCAGGCCACGCCCACAGCACCAGGCCACGCCCACAACATGAAACTTCTTCTCTAAATGTTTCTCCTCTAAATGTTTCTGGTCTAAACTCAAATATTCTGTGTGCAGGACGGTCTCGTGAAGAGTTTTCTGCAGTTACAAAACAAAACCCATAGAATATATTACCAAAGAAACAGTAAATTTAAAAGTCCTGCAATTTAAAATCACAAAAACTTCTCAGTCGCTTTAATTTAAACACAATAATAAATAATAAACACGACAACAAGTCAGAGCAAAGTCATGAATGCAGCAGTTATTTCAGAGGAAAACCAACTCTGCAGATGGAGTATAGTAAATATTTAAAATAAAACCAGACAGAAGACGCTGGCAGCTCAGGTTCAGAGACTGTAGCACCTTTTTAAAACTGTAAAGGTCTAAACAGAAGCTTTCTTTAACCAGAGACCTGATGTGTGTCTCTATAAGGCCTGTCCCCATGAATTGAGAGTGCACATCATCACATCATAAGGATTCAGAAAACAGTGACGATTTCCTTTAAATTTTGCCCAGTTTTATTTATTTTCCAGTATTTTTTTGCACCGCCTGAGAAAATGTTCTGGCTTTACAGACTCCAAATGAAATGTCTAAGTGAAAATCTGCAAAACTCCCCATGAGATTAAGTGAGAATAAATTACATTGTTAGTCATCGAGAGCCTCAGTTAAAGCAGAAAGTTAAAAAAAAAAAAGAAAGAAAGAAAAGGCGTCATCTGAGTCCTGATGTGGAGCTGTTAGGTGCTGTTTTGGGGCAGGTCCTGTCTGTCGTTGTACATGACAGCTCCAGGAGGGTAAAACACCACTGCGGGCTCTTGAGACACACTGATGGGGAGCCCTGCTTGGACCTGCTCCTCCCTCTCGGGCTTTGTGCTCGCGGTAATGGGCCTGATGTTGGTTCCGTTTGGAGAAGTCATGCGCCAGAAGAGTTTCCTCAGCGCTTTTCTGAACTCCCTCCTCATCAGGCAGTAGAGGATGGGGTTCAGGCAGCTGTTGGAGTGCGCCAGACACACTGACACGGGGAAAACGTACACTTGTGTTGTGTAATACTCATAACTAAAGTGCACCACGTTGAGTTTGATGAGAATCCCCCACGCTGTTAGGGCTTGGTTAGGGAGCCAGCACAGGAAAAACGACAGAACTACTATTTTCACAGATCTGGTGACTTTTGCGCGTCTCTTTGCGCTTGAGTTGTTGATGTTTTGAGGTGTAATAAAGCGCAGAAGCAGAAGATAAGAGGCAGAAATGACGCAAAGAGGGAAAACAAACCCGAGTAGCACTTTTTGTGAGTGGTACAATCCCAACCAGAACTGCGCCGTGCTGTTGTTGTCTGGGAACTTGAGCAGACACAGGTCTTCACTGGACACCGTGACTGTGGTGGAGTAAACGGCGTGAGGCAGAGCGGCCAAAACAGCTGAGAGCCAGATAAAAACCGTGATGCAGCGCGCGGAGGGGCAGTGCGCACGGCGTCTCCTGCCCTTGAGCGCAGAGGCGAGGGAGCAGTACCGCGCCACGCTCATGGCCGTGAGGAAAAACATGCTGGCGTACATGTTCATGGCTGTAACATACGAAACCACTTTGCACATGACTTTACCAAACAGCCACGTGAAATCCAGCGCGTTTTCCACCGCCCAGAACGGCAGAGTGAGCACGAACTGGAAGTCTGTCAGCGCCAAACTCGTCACAAACAGATTTATAGATGACTTCTTCCAAACGTGTTTAGATTTCATTAAGTAGAGCACCAGTACGTTTCCAACAAGCCCCAGTGCGCACACCAAAGAGTACACGACAGAGATCAGGATCCTCAGCACAGCCGCTGCGTCCCCAGTTGCCTCCAGCTGGATCGAGTCTGGAAACAACTGGACATATTCTGAAAGTGACTGGTTTGTGGTTGAGTTGAAGACACAGGTTAAGTTTAAAGAAGTGCAAATCCAAGGTGTCGATTCTTCAGAAGTGTCCGTGCTGTCCTGAGACATCTTTGCTCACGTCATTTCAACAAAACAACAACAATATGCGGGAAAAAACTATTTCTCCAAGACATGCATGCTCATTTTTGTCCTTTTTCCCCCTCAGATTGGTCCGTGCGTACCTCTCCGCGCGCCTCCACGGGTCTGACGCATCTGGCGCTGTCCCTGGTGCTGATTTACGCGGCGTGAAGAAAATGAGGCTCCACGTGCAGGGAAAAAAAGGCGCAAAGATCTTGTTTGGAGCTGTGGACTGGAAATGGAGGAACTGCTGAGAGTAAATGTCTTTAGCCTGTGAGCTGAGTGTCATTTGGGGTCTGAAAAGTCTTGCCACAAACCAGCTCTACATTTCCAACTTAATGAATTAACTCAGCTGGACAAACGTTTGAAAAGGAAGTGCAGTACCTCTTTGTTAGCTAGGTCTATTAAACTGTGCCTGAGTCATATTTTAAGTAATGTTTCAGGCCCCTACTGGGTGCTCTGACACTTATTAGCATACTGGCTAGCACTGTTGTTTCCCTTGTTTTGATTTAACTCTGAGGATGGAGTTATAAACAGGATGAAATTGTGTCTACGGGTGCATTCCTGTTCAAAGATGGATCGTCTTTCCTAAACAAAAATGGCTTCTTTAACTCCCGTCTCAAACTATTTCATTTCTCTGGCTAAGATCTGTAGCTCACTGTCTTAAAATGAGTGGTTAGTGTCTTTGCGATGGAAATTTACAGCAGATTGTGGCCCTGAGCTGCTCTTGTGACGGTGTTGGTGCATTTTCGTCTGGAGTGGCTGTTTAGTTTCTTAGTAGACACATTGCTCAGTTTGTGGCTCCGGGTTTTGTCCTTTGGGTGGAGCAGTTTCTATTTTGTAGGATTGAAACAGACCTGGATTTGGTGCCGTCTGAAAATCCTCCTCAACATTTCTCCTATAGGGTCTGATTCTCTTTTGTCATGTTTTTGTTTTTGTTTTTGTCTCTCTTAAATCTACTGAAGGCTCATTTTGGACATCCACAAACAGAAAGGGATATCCAAAATGTCCATCCTCAGACCTAAATCAAAACAAGGAAACGAATAGTGAAGTGGATGAGCAGCAAAACGTTACAGAATTGAATTGTTCTTTTGCTCTGGGTCACACCTGGACGACTCAGGGTCACACAGATATCCTACTTAAGAACGCAAACGGTCAAGATCCCAGTCCGTCTTGTGTTTTTGTGCTGTTTTCCCCCTCCCTTCTGTGTCAGAGCCTGGAGCTGGGCGGAGACTCGGGTTCCTCCCATCCACACCTGCGACTAATCTCCAATCAAGCTGCACCCGGGGAGGACAAAGGGACCGTGGACCTGACAATCAGCGCCAGATTGTCCGCGTATCCACAGTGGTACATCTCTTCTTGGCTCAGTCTCTTGTTTTCGCGTTTTCCCTCTCATTTCTAAGTCAGATGTTTTTGCTCCTCGTTTGTCGTTTGTGCTCCCTGGGCCAGCTCGGCTCCTCCGTCTCCGACCCAGCTCACCTCTACTGGTGCTGCTCACTAACCAGTTTTGATCGTGCTCGCTCCAGGATGGTCTGTATTTGATAAGAAACAGCACTTTGCATTACATTGAACTCAATAAAAAGTGTTTAATAAAAAATATAGTTAGTTGGGTTGAAGGACAATGGAGCCACACATAAGAAATAAAAGAAAATAAATATAAATAAAGATAAAACGAGGCTCATTTAAACCGTTAAAAATGAAAACTGATCTTTTAATTACATGTAAATGAGGAACAATGTACATTATACACTTTATTATTTACTATTATGTTTAAAATACTGCAATTCTATTTCAATTTCCACACTTAATTTTCATGTTTTATTGATGATTATTGTAAAAAAAGAAAGAAAGAAAACAGTGTTAATGTTGTGTTTTAATAATAATGAAGTACCTTGATTTATGTATCTTTGATGTAGCTACATTTTGAGTTTTATTGATTTTCAGATTTGTTCTTTTGTGTGATTTTCTCTTAATGTGGCGGTGTTTGTTTGTTTGGTCTTGTGGGTTTGCGTTTTGCACGAGGCACTGCAGCAGAACACACACACACGTATTATACACACCTTTTAAACCAACGCCGGATATTGTGTGATTTTCCGACAAAGTACATGGCCTTGGTTTACGACGTCCGTCTTCTTTCTCTTTGTGTAAAATAGAAAGCAGAACAGGGTGCAAGACTTTCATATGGACGAGACGGATCATGCGCCTCTTTCATCTACACTTAGTTGTGTCGGTGCAGCGCTACAGCAGCCTCGTTTTATAACATGTAGAAAGATTCTCAAAGGAGATTAAAGGAAATATTTCTCATTCACATTGTGTCAGTCACTGGTTTGTAATGTGATGGACTATTATCTGCATCGTCTCTTTGTCTCCCTGAGTGTTGTGTGTTTATTTCAGTGATTATTAGTGTCCAAGTGGATAAAAATGTACAAGACTGAATGATTCTTTTACTACGTGTGTTTCCTCTTTGAACACAACATTTGGTCCCTAAAATTAACACTAGATTTGCTCGGTGGCATGTTTCATTTCTTCAGGCTTCAGTCTTTTACAGGCCTTTATAAGAGACATGACTGAAGGTTTAGGTGAATTAAAGGCAAGGTGAATTTATTTGTACAGAACAATTGGTGCGCAAAGTAATTCAAAGTGTTTTTCAGAATAAGAAAGACGTTAAAATCACAATACAAGAAATCAAAACATAAATAATCACAAATAATCATCATGAAATTAACACTAAAGGAGAAAAGTTTTAGTGCTGGTTTAGTCCTGGTTTAGTCCTGGTTTACTCCTGGTTTAGTCCTGGTTTAGTCCTGGTTTAGTCCTGGTTTAGTCCTGGTTTAGTCTTGGTTTACTCCTGGTTTAGTCCTGGTTTAGTCCTGGTTTAGTCCTCAGAGTGTGAGATGGTTTGGGGGTGACAGTGGCTCAGTGGTTAGAGTGTTGGTCCCAACCCGAAGGTCGGAGGATCGAGTCCCGCTCGGACCAAGTTCTGTCATTGTGTCCTTAGGCAAGACACTTCACCCACATTGCCTAGTATGAAAGTGTTGTGTGCTCGAATGATAGGTGGTGGTCGGAGGGGCCGATGGCGCAGATTGGCAGCCTCGCTTCCGTCAGTCTGCCCCAGGGCAGCCGTGGCTACAATAGTATCTTAGCATCACCAAGTGTGGAAATGAATGAATAATGACTATAGTGTAGAGCTTTGAGAGGCTTTGACAACCCTGTAAAGTGCATTACAAGTGTAAGCCATTATTATTATTATTGTGGGACATGTTCTTTGGTGCTGCTCCATGGACAGACCTGTTCAGAGGCAGAGCTGCAGACCTGAGCCACAGGACACATGTATGAAGTCAGTCGAGCAGTATATTAAATTAAATATAAATTACATTTGATATATAACTTATATTTAATTAAAATTACATAAAATATTAATATAATATGAATTAAACATATGAAATAATAATCAATGATTGTTGAAGTACTTTAAGTCCAAGCTGGGGGCTGTTTTCTTCTTTCTTTCATTTAAAATACATGTTAAAGGTTAATAATCTAAGTTAGGCTGTACTTATATGGATATGTAGGAGTATGCAAATCAAGTGTATGGCGGCGTAATAAACATGAATAGATCAGAGTGAAGGTATGTTCTTCTTTTTCTCTTTTCTTTTCTGTTTTCTATTGTGATGTTTCAGACAAAGGGATGTGGGTGGAGTCATGTTTCAATAATAAAAGACAGAATGAAACATCAGAGAGGCACATTCTTATATTCCACTGATTATATGACTGTTCTAAACACCAGATTTGACCACATTGTCTGAGTTTAAATCATCTGTTTAACTTGTCTAATCATCACTCTGTGTCTAATGTGATGTGCCTCTTTGTTTCCTGAACATCAGCCTGATCCTGCCTCTCCCACAGCCTCCAGCCTGATTCACAGGATGTTCTTCTTTCCCTTTAAATCATCAAAGAAACACTTGTACTAAATACGTCTTTGTGGCTTTTGATTAAAGGGACTGTGTTTGCTGACCCCTAGTGGTATTTAAAGAAACTACAAGAACTGAAGCACCTGATGTTTCCATGAGTTTTAACCATAACAAAACAACAAAACATTTATCTATCTATCTATCTATCTATCTATCTATCTATCTATCTATCTATCTATCTATCTATCTATCTATCTATCTATCTATCTATCTATCTATCTATCTATCTATCTATCTATCTATCTATCTATCTATCTATCTATCTATCTATCTATCTATCTATCTATCTATCTATCTATCTATCTATCTATCTATCTATCTATCTATCTATCTATCTATCTATCTATCTATCTATCTATCTATCTATCTATCTATCTATCTATCTATCTATCTATCTATCTATCTATCTATCTATCTATCTATCTATCCATTTATTTATGTATTTATTTATGTATTTATTTATTTATACATTTATTTGTTTATTTATTTATTTATTTATCTATCTATCTATCTATCTATCTATCTATCTATTTATTTATCCATTTATTTATTTATCTACTTATATACTTATTTGTTTATTCATCTATTTATACATTTATTTGTTTATTTATCTATTTATCCATTTATGTATTTATTTATTTGTTTATTTATTTATTTATCTATCTATTTATTTATCCATTTATTTATTTATTTATGTATGTATTTATTTATTTATCCATTTATTTGTTTATTTATTTATTTATCTATTTATTTATACATTTATTTATTTATGTATGTATTTATTTATTTATTTATTCATCTATTTATACATTTATTTGTTTATTTATTTATTTATCTATTTATTTATACATTTATTTATTTATTTATTTATCTACTTATATACTTATTTGTTTATTCATCTATTTATACATTTATTTGTTTATTTATCTATTTATCCATTTATGTATTTATTTATTTGTTTATTTATTTATTTATTTATTTATCTATCTATTTATTTGTTTATTTATTTATCTATTTATTTATTCATTTATTTGTTTATTTATCTATGTATCCATTTATTTATTTATTTATTTATTTATTTATTGGGCTGATACCTGTATTAGGGTTACTCCAAATGTGAGACAAAACTTAGGGGATACTCCACTCAATCCAATTTTATTCATATAACTCATTTAAAATACAACTTAAGCTGCCGGAAGTGCTTCACACAGACATAAAACAAAACAGAAAACACGACACACACACAAGCAAAGGACAATAAAACAATAAAACACCAAGATCTCTGGCTCGTCTAGCTGGAACTAAACATTAAGGAGATGTGTCGGGTTTTTAGTCTTATTTTAAACTTCAAGGTGAACTCGAAACAGAACAATCGGACTCTGGATGTGTGAATCTTGTGGCCACGTGTTTCAGGCAGATTACTGGTCAACAGTTTTCTTGAAAAGACTTCTCCAAATCCAGCCCTGCCCTTTGATATCTGCACAGCACTATCAAGTCTGTGGACACACCCATGAAAACAGCACGACAGCTTTGAAGAGAACCGCGCACCTGAAATAACATCATCACACATTTACTGAAAACAACGCAGCAGATTCACGCTCGGGACAAGTATAAGTGCAGGTTTTGCTGGATTTGGATTATGTTTAGGCCTTTTTTCAGATTACAGTGTCTCATTTTTAAGAGGTTTTATGACATTATTAGTTCAAACTTCCAACAAAACCCAGAAAACACCTGACAAAATCAAACACAGGACAGATTTATAAAGAGAAAGTGTACACACAACTTCCACCAGTCAGCAGTTCATATTTATTTGCTTTGTCTCTTCCATGTGACTTACACTGTCTTACATACACAACACACAAATTAGCACCACACCCTGTTCAAAAAATAAATAAATAAATACAACTAGTATTACGAGACTGGACTAAACTAACAGATCTGGTCATGGTAATGGAATGTGACACGATGTTATCCTGGAAATGATCGAAAAAATAATAATAAGACACATAAGATCAGTGAATAAATATAACCAACACTGTGTTAACTTCAGGGATTTGAGATAAAATAAACAGTTTGGGCAGTGGGTTTAGGTAAACAGAGTCAGAACATGAGTTTACCTAAGAAATCCTTCATCAATGTGTTGTCTGTGTGCAGCTGGCAGTTTTGGAAAGTAAGTAACAACGTATTTCTCAGCTCTTTATATACGAGACGTGGTGAATCTGTAAAAAAAAAATACTCGGTTTTACGTCTTTTAAAGTATTGCACATGTACGGCGCAGATAGGGACAGTCGGCCCTCTCTCTCGTCCTCGTCCTGAACACTTCCAGAAGCTGTTCCCGGAGTTGCGCAGGAATGGAAAGCATCTCCATCACAAATATTTCCATCAGCTGTTATCATCCACCGGCAGCTGGAGACACAGATTTTCTTTTTTCCATTTCGCACAAAGGCAGGCACACGTCCAGCCCATCCACGTTATTCCCAAATCGGATCGTCACACTTGGTACCATTCAGGGAAAAATAAGCAGATAGATGCGTACCTTTCTTCTGGCTTTTCTCCGACGTTTAGGCCGGTGCCGTGGTCCGAGTATGACACTGAAACTGAACTGTGTGACAAAAGGCAGCAGCTGGTGTCAGACGCATTCCTCTCCTCTCCGAGAGCGAGCAGAACGCACACACATTTTACATTTTCACTTCACACAGAGTTCGTTCTGTTCGGTTGCTCTGCAGAGTCGGCGATTAATTTCAAGTTGGTGTCCTCGTGGTTTTTCTCCGCGCCGTTTCTCGACTCGTTTCTACTCCTGCTCTTTTTGTGACAGAGGTTGCACTTCCGGCTGTGAACGCAAAACCACAATTAGAGCTAGAAGAGGTGAGAAGTAATGATTGAACGGTGTTTTTGAAGCGATACTTACTGCAAAAAGACGATAAGGATGACCACTATGACGAGCAGTAATCCCACAACGGCGCAGATGAGGATGATGTATTTTTTCTCTTCTCTGCGTGGACTAAAATCTATAAACTCGCACCTGGCTCCAACAAACCCGGGATGACACCTGAGGAAAAAACAGCATAATGAGGAGAAAGCTATTGATTTACACGCATGGTATTTTATATTTAGGCAAACTGGTACCTGCAAGACACTACATCCATTTCTTTGATGTAACGACACTCCCCGTGGATGCAGTAGTGAGTGAGTTTTTCTGGACACGTGGAAAAGTGACCGTTCCAGTTGTCTGTGTCTGTTTGTTTAAGAAGAAAGCGACTTTTAAGCAACTGCTCACTGCATTTACAACAGTTACGTTTCATATATGACAGATCAATGTGTTTTTTTTTTTAAAAGTCTCTTGCCCTCTCACCAGTTTCAGTGACCTCATGTATAAATAGACCAGTGTAACGTGATGCGTAGTGGATATCTGGTGAATCATTCCCCGGAAAAGCCCCACGACTCAATCCACACTGAGTTACTTACACATTTACTTAATTAAAACACCAAAACTGAAGTCAGAGAACCTTCGAAAAACCGAAAGAGTCGATTTTCCTGTGAGCGTTGAGCGGTGAATCGAAACCGTCCTGATACTCGTGAGTGTTAGGAGGCCTCCACATAAGCACTACTTCTTTATCTTTATGACCCACTGGTATTAAAAGGTTCAAAACGAGCTCGTAAAAGTATAGTCAAGTGAGAGCAATAATGCGCAACGAGTGAAACCGGATATCTCGTACTCTAAATCCAAAAGAGAATGACCCAGTTTCAGGAAGGGCAATAAATGAACTTGGAAATGACTTAGTGAACGTATCGAGTGATGTTTTTTCTGAGATGATTGCTATAAAATATGGATTAAAACGCACAAATGTCCATTGTGGAAAGCCTTGTGTTAGTAGTTTGGAGTGTCACAGAGGGGCTCAATAAAGTTTCAAGCTCAACTACGCCAAAAACTCCAAGCTCGTTGTGTTTTCTGAACTGCTCATTTATTCGTTTCTTCATTAACCACAGTAAATCTTCAAAGCTTTAACGACACAGCTTCACGTGCCCTCCCACCTTGCTCTACCTGTGCAGTTGTCTCCGCTGCTATGGTGATCGCACGCAGTTTCATTGGCAGTACTTCCCTCGGTTGTATTCCAGCCCGCCTCGGAGTATTTACATAAGACCAAACCTGTGCAGGAAATCAAAAAAACACCTCAGGTTAGAGCTGACCAGCATGTGTGTCGCATAGGAACCAGGTTTGGCATAAAAAAAAGGGCATGGACACCCTTCTAAGTGTGAAATACAACAGGTTTTTTTTTGTTTTTACTGCTAATGTCACAGTATTTTTGCATTACAAGGAGCAAAACAAGGTTAGTCTAATACTTACAAGCATTACATCAGTCCAAGGTGCTTCATTACACTATTAAATAACACAACCCAGGCTGTTCTGTCAAGCGAAACACCATCAAAACTAACTTATTTAAACCCTCAACGTGAACTGAAACTCTGAAACTCAAATCTAAACTACATGCAGCTTCTTTAAAACATTACCTGCCAATACACCCACATAAAACGTGTACACTCTGGCCATCTCCCCTCTGGTCTGGAGCACTCATCTAGGCGTAAAGGTCATTCACGCAGGCGGCAGTGGGGGTCAAGACAATCCTCTGTTTTCAGTCCAGTGTCCACATGTCCACTTGTGCAGCCCTGTGAAGCCAGAGAATAGACTGAAGAGAAAAGACTGGCACTGAAACCTAATGCCTACTCCCAGGTCCCCGCCCACACCTTTAAAGGGAAACACAACTCCACAGAGCTGTCCTGCATCTGCCGCACTTGAGAAAGAATGAAAGGCGAATGTGTAATGACAAAAGGAACCTGTTTGACAGCAAGGTATTAGTTTATTTATAGATATGTGGGTTTAAATAGATGCTTAGGTCATTCTTTTAGCTGCAATATTACAGAACAGTGCAAGACTAAACTACAGAAGTGCGACATCAGCCAATCTTACCTCCACCAACACTTTTCCACGCAGCAGTTTCATACTAAACTCCAGTGTGTGGGCAGTGTCTGGTCTAAGGACACAACTAGAGCCACTACTGCCCCACTGTGGCTCCGGCTGCTTTGTAAAATGCATCAAATATCAGTGGATGCAATAGATTCTGAACAGCAAATCAACATCTTGGGGCTTTTTTTTTTTTTTTTTTTTTCTTTTTTCTAGGCTAGTCTCATAATATACATGTTTACGCAAAGCTGACACACAAAATAAAATGTACACATGATGCAACAAAATGCAACTTGAACAAACATGAAGGAAAGAAGGAGGGAGACATACATCAATTAATAGAAAATGTGAAAATGAAAGAACACTGATCACAATCCTTTTTTTTTACTACTTGTTGGAATGAGCTGAATGTATTGTCTGTGTGTAAATCATGACTTTAATATCACTTTTGCACCAGAAGGTAAATGTTGCATCAGTTAATGAGTGGAGTTGAAGTACAGAAGCCCTGAAGGACAAAATGTGCCTCCAAATTTGTATGTGCACAACTAGAGGAGAAATGTTGGTTTTAAAAGATCCTCATATTTGATCGGAACTTTAATACCGAGGAACTGAACGGCAGCGTATGAAGTGAGCAGTAATAATGATAATAATGATGATGATGATAATAATAATAATAATAATAATAATAATAATAATTTTAAAACATAACAATTAATTATGCTTGTATCCAGAAGATGACAATGATAGTGATAATAATAAACAATAATAAATAAATAAATGAATAGATAGATAAATAATAGTAATAAAAAATGATTTAAAAATGAAACATAAATAATAATAATAATAATAATAATAATAATTTTAAAACATAAAAATTAATTATGCTTGTATCCAGAAGATGACAATGATAGTGATAATAATAAACAATAATAAATAAATAGATACATAAATAATAGTAATAAAAATATTATTATTATTATTATTATTATTATTATTATTATTCATAATTCACAATAATAATAATAATAATAATAATAATAATAATAATAATAATAATAATAATAATAATAATAATAATAATAATAATAATAATAATAATAATAATAATAATAATAATAATAATAATAATAATAATAATAATAATAATATGCTTGTATCCAGAAGATGTAATCCCTCATCATCAATGTCATTAGCTCCTCACTTCAAACGGATACAAGGCAGAGTCCAGCACTAGGGAAACGTCTTCACTCCTACAACTTTTTGTCCAGTTAAAAGATTTGAACTTTTCTTCTACTTGTTGCCAGAAATGCAACAGAAAACAGAGCAGCCAGAAAAGACACAAAGGGTTAGAGACACACACTCATATCTTTGTGTGTAGAAACATTAAGACAGAACGGGTTTCAAAGAGTTATTTGATCTGATTGAGGCTAAAGAGGAAGAAAATAGTAGTTTGATCCAAGAGATGAATGTGTGACCAAATCTACAACTTGTAAAAAAGTGTAAAAAAAAAAAAAAAAAAATTCTCATTCTACCTATCAAACGTTTTTTTCCATGTCAAGCAAAATCAAAACCTCAGGAGTGTCTGGAGTAGAGGAGTTGTAGGGAATATTCCATTGTTGACATTAAAAGACATTAAAAGTTTAGTTATTAAAGTAAATGTTGTACTTAAAGCATAATGGATTCACTGCATTGCTCAGTTAAACATTGTTCAGTCATTTGAAAACAACTAACTTGAAAGTAAAAGTTAAAAAAAAGAAAGTGTTTTTGAGGAGATCCTGTTTTTTAATTGACACAGAAACCAGTGAGGCCGATAGACGTCAGGATCCTCCCGTCTGCTGTTTTCCCTCTTGTCTCCGCCTCCTTCTGTGGGCGTCGGCTCACCTGATCTGACAGCTGGCACACCTGGAGACAAGTCCCTCATTACCTGCAGAATAAGAAGCTGTTTTTTTTACTTTCACTCCTTGTCAGTCAGTTTGTTTCAAGGCGCACTAAGGTCGTTTTTCTTATGTAACTGGGGGGTAGGTCAGGGTCCTGCTTTTTTATAATAATAATAATAAACAAGTGGGTCTGGCATGAACAAGGACAAAGGCAAAGTGATACAAACGTTACAAAGATTTATTTTATGTTATGATCATTGCAAAGTAATTTCCCTTTTACCCCCAAGATCCACCAATCAATAAAACTGTAAACAACCAACAAATTCACTTCTGCAAATGTAGAATTGAACCAAAATTAAACTAAACGCGACAAATCAAAGTTAGTCATGTCAAACCAAGAGTTAATGAAAAGTGGGGAAAAAAAAGACTTTCACTTTTCACTGACAGAATATGTGGTACAGAGCAGAGTACACACCTCCAACTCTATGAGAGATATTCTGCAGCCTGTAGTAACAGAGAAAAGTGTCTCTGGATCCCAGACAAGCATCACAAGAGCACAGAGAGAAGCAGACGCCTCCCCACGTTATTTTGTACTGAAACAGTTGAGCCTGAGGGTCAAAAAGGTTAGAAACCCTAAAGTGAATATACTCCTGAAACTTACAAGACGCTCTGCAAAAACAGAAGACAGGAAATGTCTTGTCTTGTCTTTTATCTGTGCAGTTCTCCTCAAAATGTGGCGTGACCAATAAAATTATACAGTTTCCATGAAATGTGTATTTATTTCTGGACTAAATGAATACGCATATGTGGTGGTAATAGTAGTTGTAGAACATATAAAAGCAGATATTAAAAAAAAAAATCCTGGATGTTTGTCTCCATTCCTGTTTCAAACAGGAAAGAGCCAGTTTCCTCCCTTTAGCTTTGTGTTTTTAACTTCAGGAAGCTGGGATGCAGCAAGATTGCAAGGAGCAATTTAGAGCCTGGTTTAAACATCCGTTTTGTATAGTCCCAAGATAACAGCACGGTCCTGGACTTTTTATTAAAAAAAGAAGCAAAAAGGAAAAAAAGAAAACATGAAATATTTTCACAGTGTAATTTAATACAAAAATAACAGTACAAAACAGATTTTCTACAAAACATTCAGTATAAAACACATCTGCTGCGCTCCACGTGGTCATACTCTTCTTTCTATATCTGTAAAAAGGTAAACTCACGGTTATTCTAGAGTCAGATTCATCTCTGCCCCAAAACCGTCTTGAACTAGACAGAAATACTGTATAACTGAACCTGACCTTGTGCTGTAAACACACGGACATCACACGATGGAGCATGAACGGGGCTCTCTGAAGGGGTTACTGCCTGTGGGGACCCCCACCAGCAAAGCATCTTTGCCTGCGTTCTGTAAACAGTACTGCTGTAGCTCTGCAGCTGCTTGAGACACCTGCAACGGAAAGAAACATCTAAAATGTGTCTCAGTTTGACCTGCTGCAGATACAAGTGTACGCTCAAGTGTGCAGAACATTCAAGGTCTAGAACAAGTATTTACATAAACGGTAAAAATGTTTCTATGGCCGTGAGTTTAATGTACAAACATGTTTAAAAATGATCCTCTGAACACTGTTGACTTCATTTTATGCATATTTGAGATATTCCAATGAAATGCCATAACTACATCCCAGTACACACCAAAACAATATTAAATACTAACAGTTTATGAAATAACTTTACCTTGATCCTCTCCACACTGGCCTCCAACTTGAGCTGCTCCACCAGTCTCCTCATGCTCGATATACTGGAGTTAGAAGCCATGTTAATGTGAACTCCAAACACTTAAACTATTAGAGCAGAGTGAAGTGAGTAACCAGCAGCAGACGAGCCCCATATGACCTGAGTCCACTTGGAGCAGAGGAAATGATGCCCCCGCTCACTGACGCCCACAAGTGTTTCGTCACAGGAAAAGACTAGAAAGACATATTATTCTTATTCATAAATATATTAAAATTTCTGACCACACATTTTCATAAAACTGGTCGCTAACTGTAGAAGTCGAAGTCTGAAGTGAAAGTTGTTTCATTTTACAGCACAAACATGAAGTATTAAAGGAGGTGAGGAGCAGGGTTAAGCGTCGATTTGAACTTAAACATAACCAGGTTTACGACGTCTCAGAGGTGTTTTTAAGGAGCTATTTCTCTGTAGAATTTGTATTTGAAATTTCATCCACACGACCGACCTGCGCCCACAGACACTATGTAAACATGTTCAGATAAAATACAGCTTTTACTGAGAACAGTTAATAGTAAGACTGATTATTATTAATTATAAAAACTCTGTAGGGGAGAAAGGGGCTGGTTGTCACAGGGTTTGGTTGTCACTTTCACCGTATCTCAGCATGTGAAAGATGCATTTGAAAAAGAGTTGGACGAAAATGTTTTAAAACGTCATTAAATTTCACTTTTCACTTTTAAATTTCACTTTTTTGGAGAAAGTTCTTGTGGGGAGAGGAAGGTTAGTCTCAGGTAACAAAATAATCACTTTACTGCCCTGAATCTTATTCTGTTCAAATTACTGATCACTAAATACATGTTTATACGGTTTAACAGATGTTTTAATTGAAATTTGTGTCTTGTCATTTCAATTCCCCTGATCCAGGAAATGTGTTACACTGGGAAGTGGCAATAAAATCTAACAATGGAAGAATAAACCAAAGATGAATCATATTCAATGTGTTCCAATTAAAATAACACTGTGACAACCAAACCCATGGGCTGTGACAACCAACTCAAACCTGGAGTTGACTGTCACAAGTGAAAAAAATATATTTAATGATCTTTATTATTGATGATTGATGATATTTAATGACTTTTGAACAGAACAATAGGTGGACCATTTTGTTACTTAAGACTTTAACCTTTTTTCTTGAACTGAAATGGAATTTTAAAGATATAGGCCCAGGTTCTTTGAGCCTTTCAGAGGACCATAAAAAATGTGATTCCCAGTCGGTCTCCCCTTTATTAATATGTTGATTTGTAATATGTTGAGGTGCTCCAGAAGGGGGCGCTGTAGAGAGCTGTGGTCTAGAGTTGCTTCTTTAATGAAACGAGGCTCCACTGAAGCATGGAGCTCACTGCCTCTTGTGTCTTTTCCTGTTTATTCAGGGTTTTCTTCTGTGCAGGTCTGTCCTCAGACCAGAGGGTTTAAGTCTCCTGTGATCAGGATGTGCTCCGCTCTGTCGTGTCTATGGACCTCACTCTGTCCTTTTGACTCATGAACCGGCTCCTTCAAAGTCATCTGCATGTTCTCCTTGTCCCTCAGCCCCTCCTTTGCTTTGCTTATTTCTCTTACTGTGAGGTAGTACTCTTAATTCAGGTGCATCTCTCGACCACGTACCTGAAACTGAGGTCGTTTCACACATGTGGCTCTGTGGAGCGCCCCCCAGTGGCACTAGATTTAGTTCTGTTCTTTAGTTCTTTACTTTCGGGTCGGTCTTGTTCATAAACACTGCTTCTCATTCACCCCAAACACGCACCATGGGCCACGTGAGAGTCCATCAGCTCATCAGAGAACTTACTTCTATGAAAACGAGCTTCAAGAGACAGAGCCTCGTGAATAAATGCGCACACGCTCGGGTCTTTTCTTTCTTTCTGTGGCTAAAAACTGAGAACGGTACGCCCTGATGCCGGAGGAGAAAACGCCTTTTGGATGACACAGACTCAGGCTCACCTGCGCAGACACACCCAGGCTCACCTGCGCAGACAGACCCGGGCTCACCTGCGCAGACAGACCCAGGCTCGCCTGCGCAGACCCAGGCTCACCTGCGCAGACAGACCCAGGCTCACCTGCGCAGACCCAGGCTCACCTGCGCAGACAGACCCAGGCTCACCTGCGCAGACCCAGGCTCACCTGCGCAGACACACCCAGGCTCACCTGCGCAGACAGACGCAGGAGGAGACTGCCGCAGAGACCTGCTGTTTGAAACGCGCTGGAGAGAGCTTTTTGTGTGGTTCAGAATGCTGCTGCTGGGTTCACACTGGCCCAGGGGCCACTCTCAGAGTGAATCCTCTTTTATGTCGACCGACTGATGGAGTGAAAATTACCCAAGTTTCGATGTCTTCACAGAAGACAAACAAAGAAAATAAGCTTGTGGTCAGAGCAGCTGTCGCAGTAAATATTACTGATTGTGAATGTTTTTTGTAATGTGGGTTGTAGAATATGAGGATATATTGTGTTGCTGAGGGCCTCCAGTGGTAAAGTTGAATACTGCATGAGCACGCGCCCTGCTCATGTGGAGACAGAATGGACACTACAGAGACACAGAGACACAGAGACACAGAGACATACCATTGATCTATTAAATCACACGGAGAAATGCAAAGAAAATACGCGGATTGACAAATCCCAAAGGCTGTGCATTTGTATTTTGTTTTATTGTATATATTAGCCTTTATGTTTATGTATATTTTCTGATTTTAAAAAAACGTTTGTCTTTTTAGTTTTTCACAGTGGACGTTAGCGTCAAATAGAAACAAAATAAAAGCTTTTAAAAAATAACCAAATCTTTTTCATTCCAGTTTGTCTGCATTTTTACACAGATTAAATTTGAACCTACACAAGAATCAGCTCAGAGACAGAGCAGGCGGCACGAGGCAGAGCTTTGTGCACAGAACATACACATGTTTGGCATCTGATTATTATTGTAGTAACGTTTAGTTCAGATTCTGCTTCATTTCAAAGTGTCAGGAGTGAAGAGACTCTGAACCATTTAAACTCACCTGAGCCCTAATCATCTCTGTGTGATTATTTGTTTTAGTTAAATGAGTTCTCACATTAGCTTCTGTCATAATTAAATATAAAAAGAGCCAGTCTTATGAACGGCTCTTTGACAGATCCAAAGATTCGGATCCCACAAAGGAGCCGGAAGTCCCATCACTAGTTTCTTGCCCTGGCAGAGGCTCAGTCAAAGGTGCTTCTTAAACGCCATATCTCCTGGGCCTGAGCTGACACGTAAATAAACTGTAAATGTTCAAACTCAGTGCGTAATGGCACAGAGTCTCACTGCGCATGCGCCTCACAGCCGCGTGGACCTGTCTCTGTTGTGCAGCAGCTCAGGACCACGTGGGGACAGAGTGGACCTGCTCAGTGTCTTATTGGTCCATGGGTGATTAACAGGATTGGCTGTAAGTAGCTTTAGTAGGTTTAGATGATGTTGAAGTCGACGAGAAGCTTCTTGGAAATGAAAAGTGCAAAGACAGAGAGAAACATGCGCTCAGGCTCCAGGTGAAGCTAACCTCAGGTGAGCACAAGCCCGGACAGAAATAAACACACGTCTGCAGACATGGTGGACGTGTTTGTGGGACGGACACTGCTGAATAAAGACGGTGACTTTGTGGATCCTGAGGAGGCTCTGCGGAACAAAGTGGTGGGGATTTATTTCTCTGCAGGATGGTGTCCGCCCTGCAGAGACTTCACTCCTATTCTGTGTGACTTTTACACGGAGCTCACTGAAGAACAGGACCCTCCAGCTCAGTTTGAAATAGTTTTTATCTCGTCTGACAAGTCCACGGAGGACATGGTGGAGTATTACCATGACATGCACGGGGACTGGCTGGCTCTGCCCTGGACAGATGAATACAGACAGTAAGTCCTGTTTAACATGGGGAGGTGTTTGTTATTTATCTAAAAGCCTCATTTAGGTTTGACTGTACCTGGCCTGAATGATGTTTTCTACAATCCTCACTCTCACATGTTTCTAAAGCTCTGATAAACAGCAGAGCTCAGGTGATGAAGGGTTTGTTGGTGGACAAAAGGTTTGTGGTTCAAAACCCACTTTGGACATAAACATCATTGGTTGTAAGTAGCTTTAGTGGCTCAGTAGCTCAGATCCACTGACGATTCCAGCTCACACAGATGAATGCTGTTGTGTCCTCGGGCAAGACACTTAACCCCCTCATCCCAGTGTCTGTGCACACTGGTGTATGAATGTGTGAGTGTGTATGTGAATGGATGAGTGGTTCCTTGATCTAATGTGCTTGGAAGGTGGAAAACCACTGTATAAAAATGTGACCATGACCGTTTACCATTAAGTGCATAGCCTTTATGCCTGTGCAATAGCACAGTGTAATAGTACAGTGTAAAAGCACAGTGTAAAACCACAGTGTAAAAGCACAGTATAATGGCAGTTCTATAA
Organism: Periophthalmus magnuspinnatus; assembly: GCF_009829125.3. Lineage (NCBI taxonomy): Eukaryota > Metazoa > Chordata > Actinopteri > Gobiiformes > Gobiidae > Periophthalmus > Periophthalmus magnuspinnatus. The sequence goes on along the minus strand of NC_047148.1, from coordinate 20,346,225 downwards.
AACTGATTTAATTTTACGTGAGCATGGCTGTTTTCTGCTGTTCATGTTTACTTGTATATTTACATTGTTTTCCCTTTTTGTTTTGCAGTGAATTAAAGGAGCGTTACAAGATAACTGCAGTGCCCAAACTTGTGATTGTGAAGGAGAATGGCGATGTGATCACGGACAAGGGCAGAAAGCAGATCAGAGACAGGGGCCTGGCCTGTTTCAGGTCCTGGTTGGAAGCTGCAGAAATTTTTGAAAACTTTAAGGGCTAAGAACATATGTGGCTGTGCAACATGTGGAGCATTCTCATTAAATAGTTTTATTTTCAGTTCTATGCAATAAAAACTGAGGCACATTTACTGTACATTACACTACTGCAAATTATAGCAAAAGGATTGAATATAATTCACAAGCTTTTTGGGTCAACACAGGTCAAGTGTATAATGAGAATAAGGTTAAACCTCCAACTCTGCAGGATGTAGATTGCTTTTTTATAATATGTTTTTAAATATTTTGTAAGTATTGTTGAAATATAGCTACTAAAGCTACATCTTGTCTCTGTGTATCTGTTTGTGATGTTTAGCTGAAGACTCACTTTTCCCTGCACAAACAAACCAATTCCCTTTGGGTGTGTTAAGAAACTCAAGGCCCACAGGAACAAATGTTTCCAAGAAGTTTGCACATTTACTCCTCCTGGGCCCTGATTATGTTATACCCATGTGCAGTGCATGTAATTGGACCAGAGCAAATTCAAAATATGATGTTAAGTATGATCAGATTAATGAGATCTCCCATCAAACTCTCTAAATACAACGAAGACCATGTTTTAGAGACTTCATTAGAATATAAATATTAAAGAAAATAAAGAAAGACAAAACAATTACACAGTGTTTGCCTGGATCCAGAATAAAAACCTCTTTAATAGTTTACGCAGATGTGAGTCTGGTCACTGGTGAACCGCCCCGTTTTAAGACAGGTATGATTGACAGGTGAATGAGCCAATCGGGGACATGCATGGTCCATGTGTATTGGAAATAATAAAGGAAATAAATATCACAGGCCTGAAAAACATTGCAGATTTCTGTAGAATCAATGAATGAAGAGTTTCAAGTGATATTTCAGAACTTTTGTTTTGCTCAAATCAAAAAGAAAATGCATAAAGATGACTTGGTAAATATTTTGTCATAATTAACAGGCACAGTCATTTAAAGATACTGTATGTAAGATTCTGTTTGTAAATTTCACAAACGTGAGCTTCCTCAGATACAAGGTAAACATGTTAAAACCAAACATTGCTTTTGCTGATAACAGTGTTAATGTTGATTTATTCTTAATTACAAAAACATTGGACATAATGGATAAGTTATTAGTTCTAATTCGGTGTTTTGGTTTTCCAGATGATTATCCATCATAAAGCTGAATGAGCCTCTCATGAGTCTCATTTGAGTTGCCACTTAACAATGCAGACATTGAATCCTCTCTACCTAAACAAAGCACATGCAGCCAATCGTCAGTCGGTGCTAGTGCAGCTTTTGCAGCTCAACAAGTGAATTCTGGAGGGTCTGAGCCATTTACTGTGAATGAGAAAGTAGAACCTTTTTCAAACCAGTCAAACAGTCCCTTTAACTCTTTATGTTGACTTAATCATTTAAGGCAAAAGACAAAGTTTAAATCTGTTAACTGGACAAACCAATGTAGGAGTGAAGACGTTTATCTGCTCATCCAAGCCTCTTCTTTAGTTCTGGTCAGATCACTGCTGGACACTGGCTTATATCTATCTGAAGGGAGGAGCTAACTACACTGACACTGTAAACAGCTGTTGTCTCCAGTTGCAGCCTTAACAACACTACTCAACCTTTAATGGCCCTCCTATTGTTCTCTTTTGTTTCTTTTTGTTTGATTTGGGTCTTTGGGTATATAACAAGTGTACACAAATGTATTTGTACTCAAGTAAGAGCAGGTCTACACATACTTGATATGTCATTACTCAAGTCATAACATTAAGAAGGTTTAATTGATGAAGTTTATACCTTTTTCTTTATAGAAACTCATGGACACCCCCTGAGAATCTTGATATGTGTTCTATTGAAGAAAAAAAAAGAAAAAAAAGACTTATTTAGTTCTTCTTAGTAATGTCTGTGTAATCCCTCAGTCGTCCAGGTCTGATCCATAGTAAATAGTTCCTGTCATGTACTTTATTCATCTGATGTCAACGATGAGCTGTAATTACATGCCTCACCACGTGGAGTCGCTGTTGTTAAGCAATTCTCACTTTTACTTTTCAAAATGTTCAAATATGGATAATTTTGTGGTTTGAGCTGCATTTGAGAGTTGAGGCTCATTTTATGATCTAGTGTAATGTCGCTTTTGAGACATTCACACAAAAACACTGCAGCTGTCTCCTTTAAGACACAAAGGTGAAGGAAATGTCACAGCGCCTGTCCTCGTGCAGCTGATTAAACTCATGTCAGTCGGTGGACACACTACATGAGCTCTAGTGCCCAATTTGGCCACTGCCACTTAATTAGACCAGATCTGGGCTGTATTAACTGGCTGTAATGTAGTTGTCATGTTTAACAGGGCCACTTTAGATTAGAATGAGCGTCTGTGCTGTGACTTCACGTTTGGACTCAGACTTCTTGTTAGAATGAAAGGCGGTAGTGTTAGCTGCTGTTGAAACGGTGTCTTGAATCAACTAACAAGGCAGTCTTTATTTGAGGGGGAGGAGGGGGCGGGGAGGGTGGACCTGAGCTGCTCGTTCAGTGAGAGTAAAGACATGTGGAGACAAACGGGGAAACTACTGCGCGCCTTCAAAATAAAAGACGATACTTACTACTGTGCATCGCTTTCAGTCAGTTGAGTTATTTTCCCGACTATTGTAAGCTTAGATTACTTTCTTGTAGACACTAGACAGCTACGTAATGTTTTTCTTAATTTCTAATCTGTTTTTGTGTTTCGCTTTAGATTCGATTATAAGTCAGTGCTTTTATTTTGAAGCCGCTCCGTGCGCTCGCGTTCTGCTGCGTCCAGCCGCGCGCGCTTGACGTTCTCTCCGCTTGAAACGCGCTCTGCCGCTCTCGCGCTCCACGAGTGTCGGCAGTAGACACAAGGAGGTCTGCGGGCAGCACGGGACTGTCTCATCAGGGCAAAACAAAACGTGCTCTCACTCACAGAGGAGCTGATCATGTGCACCTGGCTCAACTGAAAGGTAAGTTTGCATTTTAGTGTTAGAATGAAGCTTAGAGCCAATCACGGAGCGGAGCATGTTTCATCCACATTAATGCAATTTTGAATCAGCAATTTCATACATATAGCTGCACAAGTTTAAATCATGGCAAGCTTCTAACAAGTCAATATTGTTTTATTGCTTCTTATGTGACTTAGGAATGTGTTTTATATTTTCATTCTACAGGTATTTCTTTTGTCTATATAGCCTAGTTTATTAAAAAAAAAAATCTTAAAGTAAAGTAATTTTCTATACACATTTAGATATCATAAATTCTGCCCACCCCTGCATAAAATAAACACGCAGACACCCAGGCACATGTGCAAATAGCCTGCACAATGAGAGCTGCTGGAGAAAAATTGTTTTAATCCTGCTTAGTGCCCTCACAAACACCAGGTTTTGTTTGGTGAGCATGTTGGTGTTGGTTCTGGAGTTGTTTTCCTCCGCTGGGAATAATGGAAGCAAAGATTAGGGGGATTTGGGCTGTTAGGCAAGCAGAGGAGAAAGAATCTTACATGGCCCATTGAAAAGCTATTATTGTGCAATGTGTCTGTGTTATTATGTATTAACATGGTGACGGATAATGGTTTGTGTGGTGTCTTGGAGCTGAGATGCCTCATTCTGTCAGACTGTGTTAGGCAGTGTCTGTGTGTGTGTGTGTTCTCAGTCTGTAGACTACTGTATGTGGAGACTGAATGTACTCTCGTGTTACATGGATCAGATTGCAGTATAACCCAGTACTTGTTTGTAACCGGTCTGATGTAATGATTCCGCTTCTTATTAGCAAATTGCCTTGATGCTGTTCCCGTTCCAGTCTCATTTAGATAATAGACCTTTATAAATGTCTTAACAAGCAGTTTTCGGCTGGACTACAGGGTGCTTTTCTTTATTATTGTTTGTTGCTATGGCTATTTACAGTACGGCATAAGTGGTTGAGTTTAGGATTAAGGAAAAAAAAACCTGTTCCTTCATTCTACTGTGGAATATTTACCTTATACATATGCGTTTAATGAGACTCAAGCTGCTTTTTACCTTTACCAGCGGCTGCGTGCCATCTTCGCTGCTCTCTTTCTCCTTTAGTGTTAATTTTACGATGAGTTTATGTGATTATTTATGTCCTTCATTTGCTGTATTGTGATTTTAACGCCTTTCTTATTCTGTTAAACATACCTTGTGTATGAATTGTGCTATATAAATAAACTGGCCTTGCCTCTTGATCCAGCCCAAATGATCATACCAGTAAGTTGAAAAACCTGCCATAATAACATACACGTGTATTGAATGTATAAATCGCATTAAGATGGCAGGTTTTTCAAGTTACTGGTATGTTTTTATTTATTTAAGCTCTAGAGAAAAAGCTAAGAAAGGTCAAGATTAATCAGTGAAATAACTTGTTTTTGTGTTTATGTTGTGTTCTTCAATAACGCTGGCTGGATGTAGAAAGATTAATTTATGCCAGATTGCAGCTGTAAAGACGGTATACCAATAATTACACCCAATGAGATGGTTCTACGCAGAGCAGACCATCCACTTGACCCATTTTCTCCCATGAGGATCAATGCACCCTAAATATGGAGAGGGGAGGCACTGTGAGGAGCAGCGAGATGAGTTTTGGCCAACGTTAAGGGGCTTTTCTTGCAGCGGAGAATACATGTTTTGTGAACCTCATCCAGATGGCACATTGACACGAAGGTTCCGGGGGAAAGCGGGCCTCTAATGAATAGGAGGCAGATCACCTGAGGGGACACTGAACTTCAAAGACCACCTTTCTCTGCAAACTTCAACTTGGTTTCCTGCGCGTTTGCTTATGTAATGCTAGCCTTAAGTGATCTCTTTGGGATGAGCTGACAATGTAGAGATTTAACTCAGAACTATCTTTATCGTGTACACTTTTTTTTTATCATTATCTGGTGTCGTCGCTGCTGGCCGTTCAACAAACATTCCTCTTGTTTTCTTCGCGGTGCCACAGGACAAGTTAAAACACCGATATCTTGGAAGAAGCACAGAGATAATAAAAAGCGGTGTGTCTACTTTGTGTCGCACTTGCATCAAGATATAAACAAGCAGATCCAAGAGTTTAACGTGGATTTATATGTTCGAGTAATGTAATTTAAAAGGGACATGCCGATACACTTTGTGGGTAAAGATAAGACAGCAAGGGGACAGATTTGAAGTTCATCTCTCAAATGTGATGCAATTTCATGTTTGATGTAATATAATATGTGACAATTTGGGTCAAGGGCTGTTTTTATAGAGTAAAATTCAAAAGACGCACACAAAATTACAATTTCCCTGATAAAAGCGCAAATAAATAGTTGAAATGGAAACCTGAAACTCTATTTTGTGATGAAATTGACCATATTGGGTGTGCCGCCGAAGCGCACAAAGGTTACCACCACAGAGCCAAAAAAATGCTGGATTGACCCTGTTGGTTGCATCATTTCCCCAACCGTAAATTTACCACAAACATCCAGAATCTTCGACTTTTACTTGTTCATATGCCATTCTGTACCTGCTGCTGATACAGTGAGGTTTGAGTGGCCTTTTGTAGTGATGCTTGAATGTATTAAACGGCAGAGACGGCAAGGACGCCCTCCGCATGTTTCAGCGTGCAGAGGCCATCGGGTCACTTCTCAATCACCAGAGACTTTGAAAGGTTAACAGGAGCACACTGTACAGCACAAAGGGGGCATGTACACAGTCTGACACTAGCAGTCTGACAGCACTCTGCCATTTCTGCTGCTCTAGTGCGACACTCCAACAGAAAATCATGCTTTTGTGATGGTCCCGTCTTCATAACCCTTTGTTTGACCTGTTATGTTGAAACTGGTGTGAATAATATTTTGTTTTGAGGACAAGAACAGCACAAAGGAGACATTTTTAGACATTTTGTTTTTTAGAAATTGTAAAAAAGTTGCATTTTACTTTTCAGACTGACTCATCTTCTGCATTGTGGCAAATTCTCACAACATTCTCACACCGTTCAAGCCTTTGGACCCAGGGTATTGTGTTGTTTTGGTTTGAGAGAGGACTAAACAAAGCTTCTACATAACACTGTGGTTATGTCACATAGACTTGGTTGTATTTCACCATAAGAAGCCCAAATGAAGTAACTTCTGCTTGCTCAATCATGAGTACTCTGATACTCTGACGCGTAAACAACACAGAACAATGTGGACAAATGGGATTCACAAATTATTATTGTTATTATTATTAAAACATTGCAAACTATGGCCTTCGGTGTGTTCGAACATAAAGGGACAGAGAAAATGGGATGGAAGACACACCCTTACAAAAACCAAATCGTCCTCGTGGGGGGTTTTGATGGTGCGACTGACTGAAGGCCACATCTCGTAAACCTGTTGTCTCTAATGAGGGGTCCTTTGGCTCCTTTTCTTACGTTCCATTAGTGATTTGTGCTGTGCAGAGTCTCTGTATCCACGTTTTGGTCATAACATATTTGGAAAAAGATCCTGAAAGCAACAATTTACACAGAGACGCAGCTGCAGTGATGCACATGAACAGTACCTTTTGTATGTTTTATATTAGACGTGTCATTTATAATAATGTGTAATGCAAATCTACATGTTCTGAAATATACTTTTGTGAATTATAGCCGTATCAAAGTGAAGTAATATAAGGCTATGTTTAGTTTATGTCAATTTAAACACATCGCCCCTGTTTCTATGAGGACACATTTCATGGAATAGTTGTAATTACAGTTTATTATAGTTTCTCATAAAAGCCGGAAGCTGTTAAGTGATGTGATAAACTGCAGGGGGGGTCCCGTGTGTGCTGATCATATGAATATCAGTGTAATGAGTCTTTCTGGTGAACCAAAGGGCAGAAATTTCCACCACATAATTAACATTCTAACATATTTTGGAGAGGATGTGTGGCTGCTGGATATCTCTGTAATTAAAGGGCTTTACCGTGTTGAATCTCTTTACTGCGCACTTCTATGGAGAGCGCTTTTCCCTATAGAGAACTCCCCTGCAACATTCTTCCTGTCAGCCTGGAGGTCCGGCTGGAGGGATGCCTTGTTGTACCTGATAAAACCGTCTCTTAGACTTTGCACAGCCTCGCATTCATTTGTACCACATACTAATCCTTTCATTGGACACAGCTCGGAGCAGTGCTGTCAAAGACCTGCCTGTGCGGGGAATGCGGCTGTACACAAAGATACATTCAGAGATATGTACAGTAACGCAAACACGACACATCTTTGCAGGGAGAGCTAATTTGAAGCAAAATTCAGATGTGTAGGAAAACGCATCTTAACCGTTTGAGCTGTTTTCTTTATAATTTAGATTGGTAAAGCACTTATTGTAATGTCAGTAGTGTCCAACATATACAGGACACATGTTGTTGTACTTTGCTATCTTGTCTACGTGGTATTTTGTTGTATTTATGACAATTTTGTTGCAGTACAGTATTTCAAACAGCCACTAAACTGCTGCCTATGAACAAACACAGATATTAGTCAGTTTGACGCATTAAAAGCTAAAGTTTCCATTGTGCTAAAGACTGTACATTGCATGATTTTGTGATGTATAGACAGTACGATATTACGCATACGTTGTCTTTACTCAGAGCTAAAATGTAAACTAACAGAACAATGCCACACAATTTAAAACTGGCACGAGGCCTGTGTTATTTCTGGCTAAACCTGTTATCTTTTCCGCTCTCAGGTCTGTGGAAATACCTGTGCTTCCATCCGCACATCTGCCTCATAATGGAACATCGCAGGTTTCAAGCATCAGTCGCCATCAGTCGCAGCCATGTGTCATCGTGTAGAAGAAGTAATGCAGCACAAAGGCAGACGGGAAGTACGAGCCATACTCTGTGAGTGAGAGTCCATCATGAGTCAGGGGAGACGTCTGCGGTCCTGTTGTCTGGTCCTGGATCATCTGGAAAATGGACCGAGCTTCTGACCACTGTGAGATAGCACTCCCAACATGTGTAACTCTGGAAATGACCTAATTCAGGCAGAATGAGCTCATAGTGATAAGCGATTCGCCTCCACACTGTTGATGGAAAAGATTAGCACATGGGCTCATATTGTGACCCGAGCGTGTGACGTTACATGAGGCTTTGGACAAGAAACTCACACGGAGGACTTTCATGTTAGAGGCAGAGATGTTGCGGCGTGGACTGCTGGCCTGGGTGTCTCGCGTTGTGGGCATCCTGGTTCTGCTCTGCTGTTCACTGTCGCTGCTCTACGTGATGACCTGCAGCCCTCCCCACCCTGACGACACGAGTCATGCTTTGCCCAGGTCGGGACACAACCACGCGGGCATGGGGGGCACGCGGCCGGGCGTCAAGACGGGGACGGGCGGGACTGGGGTTGCGGGAGCGGTACCTCCCCAGAGCGGCGGTCCGGCAGGTGTGCAGTCTTACCAAGCACTTCTCACAGAACGAGAGGAGCAGCATCGACTTCACATCTCTTCGCTGAAAAAGCAGATAGCCCAACTGAAAGAGGCGTTGCAGGAGCGCAGCCAGCAGCTCAAAGGGGTGCAGGAGAGTCTGAAGAAGGGACTAACAGAGGGGCAGGAGGCCGGGGCCAGGTCAAACGGCGGAGGAGAGGGGCAGGGGGCGAAGAGCCAGCAAACGGACATTCAGGAGTTTCTCAAAAGCCAGCTGTCCAAGGCGGAAGTGAGCAGCGGGAGCAGGTTCCCCAGCGAGTACGCAGTTGTTCCCTTTGAGAGCTTTACGCTGCACAGGGTCTACCAGCTGGAGATGGGTCTGACGCGGCACCCGGAGGAGAAGCCAGTGAGGCGGGACAAGAGGGATGACCTTGTGGAGGTGCTGGAACTGGCCCTGCAAAACCTCAACGCACCTCCATCTCAGCAGGACGGGAAGACGCAAAACAATAAAGTGTACACCCCGTCGGACTTCATGGAGGGTGAGTTTTATGAGCACAAATTTGATATAAAAACAGTGTAAAATGTTCCATATAGACTTGAAGTTGCGTTAATGTTTTGTTGGTGTTGAACTACATGAGCGATGTGCAGTTTTTTGGTGTTTGATGTAGCAGTCATCACGCTGTTTTTGCTCCCTCTGTTTCGTATCAGTCTTAGCCACAGGAAATGAACACAGCTGATCCTCATTCTCAGTGGGGCATCTCCTACACACTGGCATTTACGGATGGGTTCATGCGCTCTTTGAAGGTCAGAATCGGAGCGAGTGAGTTTTTAACATGAGTAGTGTTCACCTGGGTCAGAGGATGTGAGTCAAAGGATAGGAACATCTTTGCCCTCCTAAATGTAAATGCGCTTATGTGTGTGTGTGCGTCCTACTTACACATGCACCACCTTCGTTTATATTTCAAGTTAATGGTCACATCCGGAACATTAAGCTGATGAGGTTGTCAGAATGTCACAGGGAGGGTCCAAGGCTCTGTTTGTAAATTGTTTATGATGTTTCGGAAATTGAACCGCATCATATCTTTGGAGGAAATGGGTGCCCCTATCACAGGAAGCCGACTGGTTTAACAGGATGCTTATCGCAGAAGGAATCTTATTCTTATTTCTCTTTTTCGCGTTGTCATCTGGCTCACTCTACTCACTCTCTCCTATTATTTTAACAGTCTGCATCTACACTGTCTTAGCAATTACTCTCTCTGCACTAAGCTTTTACTTTGATCCTGTTCTGTGCATATGTTTAGTGTCATTTAAATAAGTTACAGTAGTATTCAACAACTCTTTATATCAACAGGAAATCTGCTGCGGATGAGATCAAAAGCTTTTGCTGATAGTGTTGTCTTTTTTTTCCAAAGGATTTTTGCCTGGCAGCAGCAGCAGCAGCGGCAGCAGCACATACAGGATGAGTCAGTCAGACCAATTAGATGCACAGAGCACACAGGATATTGCCATAGCTATGACAAAGTGCATAGAATGAATTTAAAGCCTAAATCGGATCAGAGTGGATTTCAGGGAGGGGATACAGGTGCGGTGTCAATGCTAAAAGAGTATCTGCTCGTAAAAAAATGACTCAACTCTTATTATCAGGGTTATTTAACATTTGCTAACACTTTCAGGTAACAGGATTATAATGTAATTGCAGTGCGTCCACATGAGAAATGGAAAATAGCTTACTTTTACACATTTATAAAAGCAGAATATCCAGAGTAATTCAGATCTCTGTTATGTGTAATGCGTAAAGTGTCACTCTTACATGGTTGTGCAGGTATTACGCGCACAGAGAAGGACAAAGGGACACTGTACGAGCTGACGTTCAGAGGAGAGGGAGCTCACGAGTTCAGACGCCTGGTGCTGTTCCGACCGTTTGGACCTCTCATGAAGGTGAAGAACGAGAGAGTGGACACGTCAAACATCCCCATCAACATCATCGTCCCTCTGTCCAGGCGTACGGACAAGTTCAAACAGTTCATGCACAACTTCAGGTTAGAATAACTGTATATCTTTAAACGTATTTGAATGCATCTGTGGGATATACACGGCGTCCAGAATGTCTATTTACAATTTTAAAATGTAATTACAAAGGCACGTGGTAAGATGTATAGATTTGTTCTGTTGTACTCAGGAGTTATACAAGTTTTTGCGTGTTTGTGAGTTCTTCAATCAAACATTTCCAGACCGTTGGATTGAAGGAATGGACCGGTTCAGTTTGCACCACGTTCACCAGATGTCACACCTCTGGAGATATCATGTATGAAACAAAGATACGGGACATTACTGAAATAAAGCACAAGATAACAGATGTGATTGCTCAGGAAGATATGCCACAGCAAACAAGAAAACCCAGCACTTGATGTCCTTCATGTGACTAATAGAGCCCATATAGAGGTGGATTAAATGACGTCAAACACTTTGTAAACTAATGAGTACAATAGAACAAGTCTGATTAAGATATCTTATCAGTTGCCTTTGGTGTTTTAAAGAGACTTTCTGGACACACTGTGTATCTATCTACTTTGCTTCGTAATGGAAAGTGTGTCACGTATAAGACAAATGATTGTAGTGTTATTTTCTCTTATCCCTTATCATCACACAGACTCGGACAACATATTTATACATGTGCGTTTTGCTGAGCGAGACAAAAGGACAGTACATAGTGTCTGTACAGAGTCACATCCTCATTCATATTAAAATAAGTGAGTGAAGTGATCAGAGCTAAACCCTGAGCTGTGCACTCTGTCGCTGTGAGTGTGGAAAACATCCTTCCAAACGTTGGTGATTTATTGGAGCATGGTCCCTGCTGGTGCTGATCACAGCTCTTCTTGTATTTTACATGCTAAATGGCCTTCTGGGCAGAGCAGCAGTGGCTCATGTACATTATGGTAAAATGTGGACGCACATGAAAGACTTGGCCTGTCACTGCAGTTTTTACCTTAGCTTTATTAAAAACAGATGCAGAGAATTTACTCTGGACTGAGGTGGCAAGGCAAGTTTATTTATACAGCACAAATCAGACATAAGGTAATTCAAAGTGTTTTACAGAATAAGAAAGACAATAACATCACAATACAACAAATCAAAACATAAATAATCACAAATAATCAACATTAAGTGAACGTTAGAAGAGAAGAGGCAGAATAAAAACCTTTCAGTCATGTGGACAGCTAAACAGAACCGTTTGTCAAGTCGAGGTCTGTCTCACATCTTCAGGAAGACAGCTCCAGTTTTTAGCTGCATAAAACTGAAACTGAGGTCTTAGTGGTTGATAATATTCAAATCTGTGTCTTTTCTATCACGTGATTATTTTACCATAAAGTGTGAAAATACCAGTTGGCTACTATCTGATTCAGAGTGATGCACTGGTGCAAACATGCAAAAATATTCCCTCAAGATTTGTTTTGTGTGGTTCCTAAGTGTCAGTGTTTGGTGAAAACAGGAGAGACATTTTCAGCAGGCGTGTGCCACTTTCAACAAGTCGCCATAAAGCTCTGAAAAGCCCTTCTTGTTTTCAGTGAACCAATGTGTTTCAGTTCACATGTTTTCAGGAGCGCTCTAATAATGCTTTCTGCAAATTTTTCCACTTTGTGTTACTCTCACCTGTAATGTTTCCTGCTGTGTGTCTGCAGGGAAGTCTGTGTGCGGCAGGACGGCCGCGTGCATCTGACTGTGGTGTATTTTGGCAACGATCAGATTAATGAAGTCCGGAGTATTCTGGAGAACACCTCCAGGTAGGATTACGGCAGCGTACGCGTTTGTGAAGCGGGTTAGATACATTTATTTTATTTATCTTTATTTGTACAGGGGGACCCAGTGAGAGCACTTTGGCTCTTTTTCATTAAAATACAATACAAAGAGAAGTCTGTATAAAACATCAAAAACAGGAGCAGGTGTCTGCATAAAAGTTTGTTATCAGATCATTAAATTGCAACGTGTCCAGTTTTGCTTTTCTTTGAAGTGTATTTCATTTTTGTGAAGGAAAACGGCTAAAAGCCTCTTTCCCATCTCAGTTCTGGTGCGGCTCGTCTTTAGCCTTATGCCGTCATGTAATCTGGTATTAAATGTTCCAGTATTTAATTAAATGTATTTATTTATTTGGTTGGGATAATGGATGTTAATGAACAGACATGATTCAACATGAATGTAAACACACCGGATTATAGCCAAAAGCGAATTTCCATCCGTTGTCCCAAGATCAATGGTATCATAATCATTTATGATTAACAAACAGGTGAGGGATTCTGACACTTTTTGAAGTAGTTTCTTATAGACTACCTCAAAAACTGAGTTGAGCCAGTGTCGTGGCAAAGATGTCTTTGCTTCTTGTGCAGTGAGCTCTTCTTCACCCAAACCACAGAGGCGCACTTTCTGGCATGGCATCCTGCTGCCATCATCCGACGAGCCCATGAATAATGGAAGAGTTAGAAGTGTACTCTGAGGTTATGGCCACCTTCACAGATGACACAGATAAATGACAGCACAACCACAATCATGTGACTGACTCATGTGTCGCCATATGGGCTCTACAGCTCCAAACATCGGCTCATACCTGCTACAGCCACTGCTGCTTTTCCCTTTAGTTTGGCTTTGAGTCTTTCTCCATTATCACAGAGCATCAGTGTTGGTGTATTTTATTCTCTCTCAAATATAAAAATAGAAATATAATTCAAAGTTTGGGAAACTTTGAGTGACATAAAAATGTAATAAAATTCGATTGCCTGCTCAATACATCTTCACTGCGTTGGCTTTATAAATATTGTAGCTCATCCATACAGTGCTGTGAATCACATGAAACAAACCCACACAGTTGGCAACGCACTCATGCAAAATTAGCACAGACGCTGCCTATTTGTATTGATCAGAAATGCTTAAATTAATGAAACATCCTTCTAAATGATCCAGAACTTAGCCTGGTGCTGCAAGAAAGTGTCATTAAATACACTAATCTGATATAGTCTGCTAAGTTTAAAGGTCCTATATTACACAAAATGGATTCTTATGAGATTTAAGACATGTCAAAATGCTGTTTCCTCCTCAAAAACGGACCTGGAGTTGTGTTTTGTTTCATTCACACATGTTTGAGTAACACTTTATTATTTGTCTGTCTACATCTCCAAAGCTCACAACGCTCTGTTCAACCTTGTGATGTCACGTAGTGGTCGTTCTCAAGTTAACAGTTACCTTTTACCTTTTGTTTAGTAGAAATGAGAAATTCCTGGACTGAACTCACCCAGATGATTCTAGTGAAGGTTTGTGGAGTTTAAAAACAGAGTGGAGCACTTCCTGTATTACCACATGATGACATCACCAGGTGGCGCAGAGTATTTTCAGTCTGAGAGAAGAACTCAGCCTAAATATGCAGGATTTATGTTTAACCGTGAAACAAAACACAAGTCTGAGTATGTTCGTGACGAGGAAACAACATCGTCATCGGCTGAATCTCGAAATACACGATACTCAACATAAAGTGAAAGAGCGATGTTCTGACTTTGAAGGCCAAACGTGTGAATCGCTTTTGACACGGACAAAAACAACCAACCGTAGACCTTCACCTAACGTCAATACTGTGCTCTGAGCAGTGACAGCATCATTACCTGTCAGCCTGACTCCTCTGCGGCCCTCTGCGGGGTCTTATTTGATTTACAAACACATCAAAATACTGGAAAATCACATGAAATAGAGTCACAAACCTGTTTTAACTCACACGGCTTTAGCTGGAAACGCAGAAACTAGTACGATACTCGGAACACCCACTTATCATAACTGCAAATTAGTGTGGATTATGTGAGCTTGTCAGCCTTTGTTTACATAATCCTGCATTTTTGTCTTTAATAGTCATACCCGTGTGCCGCAGTTGTTAATCAAACTTTGGATCCGGTTTGGTTTGTTCAGACTAGACGAGCTTTATCTGCCGCTTAAGTTTTGTCGTAACCATTTTCAGAGTGTCCATCAAGTCTCCGTACAAGTTTAAAATGTAATCACAACGTTATTAATTCGATTTGTTCCGCTGTACTCGGTGGCGCACAGTTTTCCGTCACTATAACGAGGTTCACCTTTCGCGGTCTCGCTGTTTCGCGGATTTCTTTGGGTGAAATTTGCGTAAACGTTGGACCGCGGCGTGATTCTAAAGCGCCGTACGTTTGCGAGTTTTCTCCCCGACAAAACCCACGACGTCGATGAAACGTTCCGTGCCGACGAAGGAGAGAGAAATGTGAGAAAATGTTAACGCCTGTGTGAGAAAAGTGTATAAAAAGTGTGTGGTGAGGGGTTTTACAGCCAGAAACATATAGAATAATCATAAAAAATAAAGCTTTACCTTTACTTTACCTATTGCGGGTTATTTTTTAGAACGTAACTCCTGCGATAAACGAGGGACCGCTGTATTAAATTCGCTCAAAATCTTTGTAAACCACTGAACGCAACAGAACAAGCCTGAATAAAATATCTTAATGTGTGTGTACCTTCTTTTCCACAACTTTAGCAAAATATTGATTCCCTTCGTAGTGAGCTGGGGAATGTATATATACCGGAGTCTGCGTTTTAATTTGGTTGTATGGATTTAAGAACTTGACTAAATGACTAATGACGATATCGAAAAGAAACGAACAGAAACGAAGCGACCTACAGTTACTCAGGGATACTCCACGTTTAAAATATTTATATATTTTTTTCTGCTCCATCTGTTGAACTGCTTATCACTTACACAGCCGTACTTCA
The DNA here is from genome assembly GCF_009829125.3 of Periophthalmus magnuspinnatus. Classification (NCBI taxonomy): domain Eukaryota; kingdom Metazoa; phylum Chordata; class Actinopteri; order Gobiiformes; family Gobiidae; genus Periophthalmus; species Periophthalmus magnuspinnatus. Next base: position 20,330,880 of record NC_047148.1, on the reverse strand, counting down.
AAGCACCGACACTACTCCTTTGGGATTGGTGTACATTTCTGAGCTCCAAGTACAAAACAACAGTGTGTAGAAGGTTGGGAAGCTTAAGTGTTTAAAGTTGTACCGATCAATAAATACCTTTTGAAGAATTAATGCGAATGCAAAGAAAAACCACAAAGGGGAAACACGTTGCCCTGACTGAGATGTAAAGATGAGAAGAAACAGAGGTCGGATTTTTTGAAGCTGGAAATGATGTTCTCGTTAAACGTAACATGTCTCAGCTTCACTATTCTCTTTGTACTGACGGCGCCGCAGACTTTCATGTGATCACGGTTTTCGTTTCAGATCACGGACAGGCTGACGTCCTCCGTGACAGCTCGTAAAGGTGGATACTATCGAACAAATACAGCCGAGATACAGAAGAAAAGGATGATAATTGGATTTATGCAGTGGTGGGATGTAGTGAAGGACTGTACTTAAGTAAAATTGAGTAAAAGAAGTACATTTTACAGTGGATCCTTTTTACTTTTGAGAGTAGTATCTGTACTTTCTACTTCCACTACAGTTTGGACAGGACTGAAAAGTAAAAAACTAAAATACACAAATAAAAATAGCCAGTTTCTGTTTAACGCTACACTACATTTTCAGCCTTAAAAGACTCAAAATCTGCATGAAATACTTTTACTTTTTACTCTTTAAGTACATTTTAAAACATGTACTTTAATTAATTTACTTAAGTAGATTTTTTCATGTGATACTTTTATTTACGAGTATTTTTTGCTCCAGTATCTGTTCTTAAGTAACAAAACTGCATACTACTTCCACTACTAGATTTATACTTTTGAATTACTAAAAGTGTATAAACTAGAATCATTCCTGTATTGTTTAAGAGCTGAAAATGTATAAGAATAATACATGAAAACAGTGAATATGAGCACACATTTTACAATAAACAATTTCATATTAATTTCGGACAAAACAGCCCATCACATCCGTCTCAAACCGTGCACAATAGCGGAAAAAAACAATTATATTCCGTTACAAAATGCTGTAATCCTCTGCAAAACTAGTCCCTCATTCACTGTGGCAGGTGTTGTAAAGGTTTGCCAAGTGGCACAAAAACGAGTCTGAAGTGCCCTTTATGAGAGCAATTCCCATTAGAAAGATCCTAAATGTCTCTCCTCGTGGGACGGCTCGTGTTTAATGTCAGCCGGTTGGTTTTGTACTGTTACAGGCGATGCATAATAGAAACAAAGTCAGACGTATGTGCTTTAGAAAATAGAGAATCGTGATAGTTTTGAATGAAAATATGTTATTTTAAAATGTAAAAATGTATAGGGTTAGCTGGACGTTGCTGATTTGCTCAATTTCTCTCAATATCTGCTGATCTCTACTGAAATCGAAAGCTAACAATGTCGGGCTTGGTTACTATTTGGATGGGAATAGTGGGAAAACCAGGTGTCACTGTGGGAAGAAGCAGTAGATCTAATAGAAACTGTCACTGTGTCCTTAGGCAAGACACTTCACCCACATCGCCTAGTATGAAAGTGGTGTGAGTGTTGGTGATGGTGGCCGGAGGGGCTGATGACGCGGATTGACAGCCTCACCTCCGTCAGTCTCCCCCAGGGCAGGTGTGACTACAATAACTTTACATACACTATATAAAAACACACATTTTTCTCTCACTATCTGACGTGAAATCAGAATAAACTTTAACTGTTTTATGTCAGTTAGGATTACTAAAATTATTTCTATTTGCTAAATGCTGGAATAATAAGTGAAGGATTTTTTTAGACAATTTTTCATTACTATTTTCAGAGTCGGATGTTTGCATTCATTTCATTAGTATTTGATACCATTGCCTTGGAAAGTAAGTACTTGGGTTAAATGCCTTTTCAGTTCTGCCCATAGGTTTTCAATACGACTGAGATCAGAGCTTTGTGATGGCCACTCCAAAACGTTGACTTTGTTACCCTTGAGCCTCTTTGTAACCATTTTGGCAGTGTGTCCATTGAGAAGACCCATTTGTGCTCAAGCTTTAACGTCCAGGCTGATGTCTTGAGCTGTTGCTTCAGTATTTCCACATAATGTTCTTTCCTCATGATGCATCTATTTTGTGAAGTGCACCAGTCGCTCCTGCAGCAAAACAACCCCACGACACGACACTGCCACCCCCGTGTTTCACAGTTGGGATGGTGTTCTCAGGCTGCAAGCTTCCCCCTTTTTCCTGTAAACATAATGATGCTCATTAAGTCCAAACAGTTAAATTTTAGTTTTCTCAGACCACAGGACATGTCTCCAAACATTAAAGTCTTTGTCCCTGTGCATTTTCAAACTGTAATCTGGCTTTTTTATGTTTCTTTTGGAATAATGTTTTCTTCCTGCAGACTGTCCTTTCAGTCCATGTCGGTACAGTCCTCGTTTCACTGTGGATAATGAATCACTCTTAACAGCTTCAGCATCTGCACAAGGTCTTTTGCTTTCGTTCTTGGGTTGATCGGCACATTTTGGACCAAAGCACGTTCACCTCTGGGACACAGAACCCGTCTCCTTCCTGAACGGTGTCATGGCTGGACATTCCCATGGTGTTAACGCAAATTGTGACAGAGTGGTTCAGGAGCGTGAGACGTCATTTTCACACATGGATTGTCCACCACAGAGTCCAGACCTTAACCACAGTGAGAATCTTTGGGATGCGCTGGAGAAGCTTTGTGCAGCGTCAGACTCGACCATCATCAATGCAACATCTGGGTGAAGAATTAATGCAACACTGGATGGAAATAAATCTTGTGACGTTGCAGAAGCGAAATCGAAAGGCAGAACAACCAAATATTAGAGTGTGACCTTTTTTTGGTGGTTTTAATTGTTTGAACAGATGAACGTGGCACCTTCAGGCATCTGGAAATTGCACCTGAGGATGAACCAAACTCGTGCAAATCCACAGTTCTTTTTCTGATTTGTTTTGACTTTCCCATGATGTTACACAAAGCAGCAGTGTGTCTCAGGTGTGCCTTCAGATACATCAACAGGTCTGCCTATAATTAACTCAAATGTGGTCAATAAATGAATCAGAAGCTCCTAAAACCATGACATCATCATCTGGGTTTGCCCAAATTGTTTAAAGACTGTAATTTGACTTTACCTCCTGTCATTATTCTGGCATTTAGCAAATAGAAATAATTTTGGTAATCCTAATTGACCTAAAACAGGAAAAGTTTAGTCAGATTTCATGTCAGACAGTTAAAAAAAAAAAGAAAAAAAGGAAGTATATGGTGTTAGTTTATAGTGTAGTGTATATAATGCTCTGATTTAAACTGTACTGTTATGTAAATGTGGAGTGGATGAATAATGCCATGTGAAGCACGCGATTATTTTTATTATCCATCCATTTTCTTCCTCTTATCCAGGGCCGGGTCGTTGGGGCGTCAGTCTAAACGGGGACTCCCAGACTTCCCTCACCCCAGTCACATCCTCCAGACTGTTAGTAAAATGAACAACCGCTGTGAGATTGCGTCTTGTTTTAAATAAAAATAACACAATTCTGATTCAGGGAGGAAAAAAAACGAAGCTTTGCAGAGTGGGAGAAAAGCCTCGAGCAGAACTAACAGGATCAGGTTGCTCTGTTAAAATGCTACTTGACTGCACCGCGCTGCCCCATGGTTACGATGACACAGTTTCCTATGCGCTCACACCTACAATGTAGCCACTAATTTGGTTATAGTTAACAAACGCACTTATTCTGAGACTCTGCGCTGGGGCTAGCGGCTGCAGACGGGAAAATCTAATAATAATAATAATAATAATAATAACTGAAGATTAAGTGATGGATGGAACGTGCTGCCGTGATTTGCGCAATTACTTGGTGCTAAATCGGTTTTGTGTTGGAAGCATAGTCGATTACACTAGTAAATAAGATGTGTAATCAGGAAAATAGTGCAGCTGTAAAGTCTACTGAATAATTTATGAATGCCATCCTCAAATATGCGCGCAGACATTTCCACAGTGGGGAGTTGTGGTTTCAGTTTATAGGTTTATTAACGTGCTGGGACGTGATGAGACCCCACGCTAATTTAAGAGCATTTACTTTTGCTTACATGTTACATTTCGTAGTCTTGCAGCCAACACTGTGTATTTAGTCGGTGTTGGTGTTGACAATTCGAGACAAAAATGTGTTAATGTGCAGATTGTGAGCCATCTGTGGTCAGCTGAAGTGCCAGTGGGTGGACCCAGCTCTCAGGGGAGTCCAATTTGTATTTATAAACCGCTCACTAAATAGTAGTAGCTTTTTGTTACAGCTGGGGAAAAAATGATCAAGCAAGTACGCATTGGTGTGGTTTATATGTGGGTGCAAGCAGTATTTCTGAATATTTGCAAATTAAAAAGCAAAACAGTAGTCTTTCCAAAGCAGTTCAAGTGGTTAAATGCATACCAATCACACAGGGAATAATTTAATCTGCCTCGGAGCTAAGAACAGGCTAACCGTGTTTCCGGCTCATCCTTCCTGTAACAAACCTCTCTTGGTATGTCTGTCTGTTCTTGCCCACCTTTGTCTAGCAATTTCCATTCTACCATTTACATCACAATAACAATAGAGGCTTGGTCTTGTTTGCCGTGCCCTAGATGCAGCTTCTCTCCGGGTGTTATATCTGAAATGTGTGTGTGTGTTGGTGTGGGCAGGCATTAGTCAGTACCAGAGCAAGTTGTTATGGTTAAATTAGAAGCCACAGCTGTGTACATCTGGACGCAGATGTTTCTCTTTACTTTCGGAGCGACCCAGAATGACTTGGGAAGAAAGGGTCTTGTTGTTCCGTCTGCTCTATTTACGCTCTCTATCACCGGCCTCACGCTGGGAGTTAAACACGTCTCCTCCTTATCAATGTAATGTGTGTTAAGATTACTTTGGCTCGAGGGATCTTCTGTGCCACATACTTATCTTATTTTAGTTTTCTTCGACCGCTCTCTTGGTACAGTGTGTTGTGCATATCCAGAAGCTCAAACACAGCTCAGGTTTTTGAGCTTGAACCCGGCAATTGTCATTTTTTCCCCCCCCTGCTCTCCCTGGTGACTTCCTCTCTCTGGTGTAAAGTGTTATCAGCAAAGCTACTCTGCAAGAAAATAATAAATAACAATATCACAAACGTTGGTAAAAAGTTGTAGGAGTGAAGATGTTTCGCTGCTAAAAAAAAAAAAGGGTGTCCATCGCTGTTTGTTAGAAGAGAACAGCACTATATGAAATGTACGTGTAAGGGAGAGCCAGAATACCTCACCCGTTTGTTATTTATCGATATGGGAAACATTTAATACCAGATCACATGACAATCACATGAGGCTTTTAGTAGTTTCACTTCACAAAAATGCAATAAACTTCAAAGAAAAGCAAAATTGGACACTTTAGTGACACAATCGCAGTTTAATAATCTGATAATGAGCTTTTATACTCACACCTGCTCCTGTTTTTAATGTTTTATATGGACTTAAATACTTGTTTGTTTTGTTTTTTTGTGTTTTTTTTCTGCTTGTATTGCATTTTAAACAGGGCGTCCATGAAAAAGGATTTCTCATTGGGTTCCTCTGAATAAATAAAGATAAATAAATAAAATAAATCCATCTTCACAGCTTTCTTTTTGTCCCGTTGACAGATTTGAATTTTTCTTTCACTATGGATCACACCTGGACGACTGAGGGATTACACAGACATCACAAACGTTATTTTTGTTTTTTCCTGACAGGGAAGTAAACTTAAAGAACTACACATTGCTGCAACTCAACGAGGAGTTTTCCAGAGGACGAGGACTAGACTTCGGGGCCCGAGCCTGGAAAGGAGGCAACGTCCTGCTGTTCTTCTGTGACGTAGACATCTACTTCACTGCTGACTTCCTCAACACCTGCAGACTCAACACACAGCCCGGTATTCTGGACGTACAAAGCCACGTGTTTGACTTTAAGTGGTAAAAAAACCATCACTGAATGCGTTTTGTCTGCAGGTAAAAAGGTCTTCTACCCCGTGTTGTTCAGCCAGTACAATCCCGCTCTCATCTACGGAAGCAGTGAACATGTCCCACCAGTCGAGCAACAGCTGGTAACAAATAAAATCTCTTTGAGTCCCACCTGTAAAAACAAATGTCACAACCTGCATTTTGCTCTAAGCTATTTCCTAGTTCATACACAACTCTAAAACCTTTCCAATTAGAAGTAGTTTACAAGTTACAAGTCCCAGTCATAGCTACAAAGTTATTTTTTAGATGAGCAGATGCCCCATAACCTCAAAGTTGATGGTTCAAATCCCATCTGGTCTGTAATCCTAATGCTGTGTTCTGGTATGAGTGAGTGTGTGAGTGAGTGTTTTGCTGTAGCTGGAGATGATGTTAATTCTTATAATTTCTTCTGCAGGTTATAAAGAAAGATACAGGCTTCTGGAGAGACTTTGGTTTTGGCATGACCTGTCAGTACAGATCAGACTTCATCAACATAGGTAAATCGGAATAATATTAACACTGAAGGTAGACACTACTGCAACAGGGTAATAACTGGGTGGCATTTCTGTAGTAGCATAGTCATAATGTGTTTATTTTATCACTGTGTAATTAATGGTTTTGGCCATTTCATAACAAACCCATGAACAAACCATTCACCACAAATCAAGATTTATTTATTTATATATATACTTTATTTATACAGGGAACCCAATGAGAGCACTTGGGCTCTTTTTCATGGGCGTCCTGTTTAAAAAACAATACAAACAGAAAAAAATTAACAAAACAAACAAGTCCATATAAAATATCAAAAACCAGTACAGGTGTGTGCATAAATTTGTGATGAGATCATTAAATTACTACTGTCACCGTGTCCAGTTTCGCTTTTCTTTGAAGTGTATTTCATTTGTGAAGCAAAACAGCTAAAAGCCTCTTTCCCCTGTGGCTAGTCCAGGGATATTATATATATATATATATATATATATATATATATATATATATATATATATATATATAAATGTTTATGTTACATTAGAGATTTGGCCTGTAACATGTAGCAAAGCTCATTGTACAAATGGTTTTCCAAATGCATTAATGAAATAAATAATTAATTTATGAAACACAGCAGAAAAACTCACATTCAGTTTTATCAAGTGCCAAAAGATCAACAACTTGTTGAAAAGGTAAACTGAATAAGGTTTACCCTTTAGCTATTTTAATATAATTTGGTCCCATTGGGCGGGCCGGATTAATATGCCCAAAGGGCCGTGTGTGGCCCTCGGGCTGTACTTTGCCCATGTCTGGGCTCATCCTTAGCCTTATGCAGTCATGTGATCTGGTATTAAATGTTCCAGTATCAATAATTAACAAACGGAGGAGGTTTTCTGGCAGTTTTTAAAGTACTATACAGAGTGGTCCTCGTAGATTTTTTTGTTATTTTTGGCCAGGATACATGTTTGATCTGGGGACCTTCATAAAATAAACAATGAATGTCACTTCTTCCCTGTATTCTTAATTTAATCTGACCTGGAGCAAGAATTTAAATAAGATGCTGCTCAAGTCCCAGATACAGAATAACACAAAGGCGTCAATAACAAAGGAAAGTGTGAGGCGTATGCAAAAGCTGACAGGTTGTTCACACATGTAAAGACTCAGGCTTGAACATGCCCGATCGTATTGTGCTTGCTTACATACCATTAGCCCACCTCATGGCAAAACAACGCGAGTTTAGCAAGAAACAAAAAACTGATTAAGATCAAATACTACACAGTTTCATGGCTTTCCTACAAGAAATTAAAGAATACTGCTGGAAGACTCCACACCAACATAAACTGCAGTCTGGTCACGTTAATAGAAACACCCAGGCTTTTGGATGAAAAATGACAAATATTCTGTGACAAACAAACAAAATATTTAAGTTTTGGGGATAATATGAGCTGGCATTACTCTTGCAGATATACAGGGTGTCCTTAAATGTCTCTTTACAGTTTAAAAAATGCATCACAAAGGCAATTGATAAGATATCTTAATCAGACTTGTTCTATTGCACTCAGTGGTTTCCAAAGTGTTTTACCTCCTTTAATCCACCTCTATATGGGCTCCATTAGTCACACAAAGCAGAGCCTCAAACGCGTCTGTTATCTTGCACTTTAGTTCAGTAATGTGCAGTATTTTTGTTCAATACTCGATATCTTTAACACAGCCCCATAGAAAGAAATCCAGAGGTGTGATATCTGGAGAACGTGGTGCAAACAAAATCGGTCCATCCCTTCAATCCAACAGTCTGTAAATGTTTGATTGACTCATGAAAAATGCAATGTGATTAAAAACTTTTGTAACCACTGAGTACAAGAGAACAAATCGAATTAATATATCTTATCAATTGCCTTTTATAATTACATTTTTTTTTAATTGTACAGACTTTATGGACACCCTTTATGCATAAAAACATATATATATAAGTAATATCAGTGCATCTTTACAACAAATGTTTGCTTATAACATTTTTTGTAACTCTTAGAGATGAACTTGGAATGTGGCTGAATTATTTAGACCAGTTTCATGCAGTAGATCAGTCCAGCGCATATAAACTTTGTTGTTCTTTCAGGGGGCTTCGACATCGACATCAAAGGTTGGGGAGGCGAGGACGTCCACCTCTACAGAAAGTACCTCCACAGTAACCTGCTGGTAGTGCGCGCTCCCTCACGTGGACTGTTCCATCTGTGGCACGAGAAGCAGTGCGCTGATGAGCTGCCCCCGGACCAGTACCGTATGTGCATGCAGTCCAAGGCCATGAACGAAGCCTCGCACGGGCAGCTGGGCATGCTCTTCTTCAGGCATGAGATTGAAGCCCACCTCCGTAAACAGAACCAGCAACAGAACCTCTAAAAAGACCCCCAGCACTACTAGTTTTATCTTTTTATTGACTCTTTCCTGCAAGAGTATATCATCACAGAATGTCATAATCACATATTTTATCTCCCAAACAATTTAGAAGGCTGCAAACAACAACAACAACAACACAGCCAATATTTTGTGCATATTGGGAACTGAGCCATATTGTGGTTTGTGGTGACCAACAGTGTCACCTAGTGGACAGAAACGTGACATGCAGCACCTCTGGCTCATTGTACTGTATTTATTTACTTATTCACTGTGTTTCTACATTTTGTTTGTATGTTTTTTTTTCCAGTGGAAAGTGTTACATAATGGTGGCTGATGTGACTACTGTTACTATATTTTCTGAAAGTAGGCAACTAGTTAGACGGAATGTTTTGTTATAGCCTATTTCTTTCAATATTACTTGTATATCTACATATCTAACAAAACACAGACACGTCCAGCTCATTGGATATAAAAAGCTGCATAAGATAATGTTTTTGAAAGAGGCAATTACAAAGAAGGAATTTAGTGACTAAATGTACAAGCACTTCAGACTAGACATAGACAGAAATATTGTTTCAGAGCCTATAAGTCTATCAGGACATTTAAAGTGGCACTTTTTATATTGATTACCATGAAGTAGGCTGTACTGTTTTTCTCCATTCAAGTAAGTGTTAAATAAAATGTTGACTGATGTGCACATCATATTTTATCTGAAACCATAGGCCTTTATCTGACTTGTTAATCAAAGTTTTTTTTTTTTTTTTTTACTTTCTGTTCTTAAAGTAGACAAAATGAATTTTACTGACAGTAGGTCATTTATTTATTTAGGCCATTAGACAAACTCAACACTAGATGGAGCTATAGTTTATTTGAAATAGGACAAAGTGTCGGTCCATGAACAGCTCAGTGGAGGAGATCGTGCCGTAGGTGATATTTTAACCGCTAAATATAGCCTATAATTACGATTTTTAGAATTCAAATTTTATAAAACAAACAAATATGGTATAAGTAAACTTTCCAAGATGTTATATAAGTATTGTTAACTTTACATTCGTGTTCTGCTAGCATAGCCGTAAGAATGGTACGCGCTTAATGTTTAATATATAAATTTCTTATTTTTGCAGTCCTTAAATTATTTAGAGGTATTTATTTATCCAAACAACCTTTTGCTGGTCAGTTCAATCATACATATTCCTGTGCGCTGTGAACGCACCGCGCGCTGATTGGTTCGTCTGTTTTTTCCGTCGACGCGCAGCTTACGCTCAAACCACGCCCCCGTCCGGCTCTGGACCTGCGGAGACTGCAGCAGACAGGTGACGCTTATGCACGGTCCAGAGTAAATGACATTTTGTGTGACTGGCAGCTGTAATAATGATACGAATCTTACGGAGGCGTGGACTGAGCCTCTTATCACCGCCGCATCAACAAACTGAGCGCAGTCTGCGGCGGTTTTAGCGGTGCGTAACTGTTTAAGGGCGTCGACGCTCTTTGTGAACGCCTGCTCCACACAGACTACACTCTGTTTATTCGGTAAGAGGAGCTGAAGAGGAGCTGTCCCCAGGAGCATCCCGCACTAGGACACATCTCCCGCACCACAGCACCATGTTCGAGGCGAGGGGGATCCCCTTTGTGCTTTTAGACCTGGTCTGTCTGGTCCTGGGTATGTTGGACACACACACATACACACACCTACACACACATGTTTTAGACATGTTTCTCGGGTTGAATATGAAATACAAGGCCTGTTCAGTATTCCCCACGTGAAGGAATAAAAACAACAGTATTCACCTCACTGTATATGTGACAGACCCATATGTCTCTATAGGCCACAGCTGCATAGACACAGACCAACCTGCTTTATTCAAATATTTGTCCTAAAGCGGGAATGACAGTTTTATTGGACCTGTTTAACCAGTCCAAGTCAGTTGCTTTGAAATTACCATTGTGTTTTTTTCATTAAAGTCATTTCTCAAACAGATGAAGGGCAGATGGATCTTCCATCTATTTTTTTACTTTATTTCTTATTGAATGTGACCGGTATTTATTGTGAGCAGTTGTAGAGGTGTAATGAAGGCTGAAGTGTCATGGTGCAAGTTCATAGCCTAATTGTCCTAAGTTCCAGAGTAACAGAGTGTGTCTGCTCCAGTGTGTGAGGTCTAACCAGCTGCTCTTGACTGTCAAAGTGGCACAACTGACAACTGACCAGTTGGTACAGCAGCAATGGGACAGTATCCCACATAACTACAAGAAAGAATAAATGTTGTTTCCCTTCTGCAGTGTTTCCCTTTCAATGAGCCTAAAGAGCCAAAAGATCATAGAAATGACAACACCAATGCACTCAGACTTTGGCCTGTCAACACAATTATTATCTCTTATCAATGCTTTATTGAACGGCTCCTCTATGTTCAGTGTGTTGAGCACATGCTGGCAGCTTTTACGCCTGTCCTAAACACATTAACTGAGGAAGGAAATGTGTGAACCTGCTGAGCTATGTATTTAAACTCAACCTTCCTTTGGTGCAACATTTGTGCGATACGTTCTTTGACAAATGTCTTTCTTTACTTAATCTCTCCATTCACAGGGGGTCTGCCTTTGGCAGCCTTTAACCTGGGTAAAGTCCGTCCATACCAAAGAGGCTTTTTCTGTAACGATGACAGCATCATGTACCCATATCACGACAGCACTATTACCTCCACAGTGCTCTACTCTGTGGGCTTCACTCTGCCCATTAGCTGTGTAAGTAGGGCTTTGTAAAAGCACAACTCCTTAACATAATGCTTAAAACTTATTAACATAATGTGGAACAAACTCCACTCGTCTGACAACAATGTATTGTCATTTTTAGACTTGACATTACTGGAAACTGGCAGCATCAGTAAATTCTTTACTGATAATTGAATAATTGAATAAGAGTTTTAATTTTCAAGCCACTTGAGCCACTGCCACTGGGTAAAAACATCAAATGACCCGTATGTAGACTCTCTGGTTTGACTCTTCATGGTTTATGACGTGTCCATTTTGATTCCCTTGTCTGTGGTATTTCATGTATAAACACTACAGGTAGCTGCCATCACGTTTCATTTCTCTTTTAATGATATGAAGGAAGGTTAACCTGATACTGAGGCTGTTGCTGCTGGAGACGGAACGGAACAAATGTAGGAGTATATAACGTGTTAGGCAAACTGCAAATATATGATATTCATGGACTCCAAAAGCAGGCTGTTGAATCTGTTATTACAGTGTGCCTTCTTTAATGACTAATACCACTGAGGATTTCTCTATTTTACAAATTCTGCGCCAACTAATATGGATCTGCTGCTGTAAAACTCTGCTGCCTTTAAAGATTCCGCCTGTGACCTTTTAACATGTGACTGACCAGTGCATGGCGTCAATGGGTTAAAGGTAAATGCTTTTGTAACCTGTCTTGTGCTTTTTGTCTCCTGTTGCTTGTCTGCTAGCTGGACTTCCATTTGCAATACTCAGTTTTCAGCAGCCTTTTCGGCGAGGCTTTTTCTGTAATGACGATTCAATCAAGTACCCCTATAAAGAGGACACCATTTCCCATCAGTTATTAGGGGGCCTTATGATTCCTGTTCTAATTGTCACTGTAAGTGCCTCTGTTTTGTCTACTGCAACTCAAAAGCTGTGTTTGTTACACACTTTACATCTGTAGAAACAAAACAATATTGGTAAAACAAAGAAGTAATAAAAACAAAAATGGCAATATCAACATAATATAAAAAGTTAGCTGGCTTGCGTATTGAATGTTGATGTTTTCCAGTAATGTCAAGTGTTTTCTCTCTAGTGCATGTTGCATGGTGTTGTACAAATTTGTCTTTAATGAAGTAGAACATAATAATGTTGTTTTCCTCTCTGTTTTACCCTGGTTACAGATGATCATTGGAGAGTGCCTTTTAGTTTTTTTTAACAAACTCCAGTCCAAATCCTCCTTTGGCAGCTATGTTGCCTGTATTTACAAAGCTGTGGGGACCTTCCTTTTTGGTGCTGCTATGAGCCAGTCACTGACAGATATAGCCAAATATTCTATCGGTCGTCTCCGGCCGCACTTTCTGGACATCTGCAGACCAGACTGGAAACTCATCAACTGCTCTACGGGGGCTTACATCGAGGACTACACCTGCACGGGAGACCCACACAAAGTCCAAGAGGGCAGGTGAGAGTTTCAGGACGTTTACCCAAAAGCAGCACAGACAGTTTACGTTTGCTGTATGGCTCCTTTCAGTCTCTCCAATGATTTCTTGAATGATTGAATTTGTAAAGGTTTTGTCTTACCACTCCATTGCCAGCATTCTTATCAGTAATTAAGCTTTGGATCTACATAGCAGGTCTATAAAATGCTAATAACAGTAGGCGCATTGTTCATAAATCCTGCCTCGTAAAATGTGTCCACTGAAAATACAATACCAGATCTTGCTGATGTGTGTCCTGTCAGTGGAATGCAAAGCTTGTTTTGATTCAGACCCCTGTCTCTTATCTGCTCACGGCAGAAGGAAGCCATGTGGGAGGGGAGGAAATCCACTCCATGTTAGGAAGCAGGCAAACCCATTGACAACTATAATTATAGAAGCACAGGCCCACACTGACCTCAGATGTGTATGGGGTTTATAGTAAATATGCGTAGCTTGTGCACCATGAGTCATTTTTTAATTTAGTTTCCTTAGTGAAAAGGTTTGAGTCATATGTACTTTGTCGGTGGCGCCTTTCAGTCACACACGGTTGTATTTTTGTCCATTATCCTGTGCGTATATATAGGGCGCGGTGCTCTCTGTTAATATTTCATGAATCCCACCCACCAATATTGACTATTCTCTTTAAATCAGGTCATTTCCAAGCAGGACCAATTGCAGAGAGCAGGTCTGTGTATCGAGCAGTGGATCGGCTTACAGTAATATGAGCTCTGATTAGCTAAGATTAAATTTCCTGGAGAACAACACAGCAGAGCAGACTGACCTGCGTTGTAGCTCCAAACATAGCCATCTGGAGTTGTACCCAGAAGTTTACATACACTATATAAAAAGACACTTACACTTTTTTTATCTCACTTTCTGACATGAAATCAGACTAACCTTTTCCTGTTTTAGGTCAATTAGGATTATCAAAATTATTTCTATTTGCTAAATGCCAGAATAATGAGAGAAGGATTTTTTTTTTAGACAGTTTTTCCTTAATTTCTTCAAAGTCAGATGTTTGCATGCGTTTCATTAGTATTTGGTCCCATTGCCTTTAAACTGTATGACTTGGGTGAAGCGTTTTGGATTTCCTTCCACAAACATCTCTCAAGTTGGCTGGAATTTTGTCTCATTCCTCCAGACAGAACTGATGTAAATGAGCCAAGTTTGTGGACCATCTTGCTCGCACTTGCCTTTTTAGTTCTGCCCGTACATTTTCAATAGGACTGAGATCAGGGCTTTGTGATGGCCACTCCAAAACATTGACTTTGTTATCTTTAAGCCACTTTGTAACCAGTTTGGCAGTGTGCTTCGGGTCTTTGTCCATTTGGAAGACCCATTTGCGTCTAAGCTTTAACTTCCTGGCTGATGTGTTGAGATGTTGCTTCAGTATTTCCACATAATGTTCATTCCTGGTGATGTCATCTGTTTTGTAAAGTGCACCAGTCCCTCCTGCAGCAACCTCCATATTTCACAGTTGATTTCATGAAAGACAGTGAGGAAAAGAAATCAAAAATCATGTGTGTGTTTTTATATCGTGTATGTAAACGTCTGGCTTCATGTTATTATCATTTCCTCGCTTCAACTCATTAAAAGTGCCAGAATACTTAACCGTTACTCAAAAAAAAGTTGTACATTTCTGTTGTTTGCTGCCTCTGTATTTAAATATTTTCTTTGACTCACTCACAGAAACATGTCAGTTTTAAATGACAGTGATTTGTCTTTCATTTTCATTAACTGGGCCTGATTATGGATGCAGTTTATTTTTATGTTGCAGGTTATCGTTTTACTCTGGCCACTCCTCTTTTTCCATGTACTGCATGTTGTTCCTGGCTGTAAGTATTCAAGTCTATCCAAATGATTATGATTGTGGGTTGATACTCTGTAAATGATAAAAACTCATGTTCCATTTCACTCCTACAATTAGTAACTTGAGATTACAGTTAATAATCATTATATTAATACATTTTACATTGATGTGTCATCTGGCTGTAGCAAGTTTAAGTCCAATTATTAATTCAGATGTGCCTTGTCTTTGTAGCTTTAAGAAAGTTCCCGCATTTCCTGACCTGACTTTTTAGCAGTTTATATTATTGCTCCAGAAATATGAAAAGGAAATTGTAGTTTGGGTTAACCATTTATCCTCGTGCCTTATAATGTTTAATGTTTGTGTTGCATTTGTCACAGCTTTATCTGCAGGCTCGACTTCAAGTTGAGTGGGCGCGACTGCTCCGTCCTACGCTGCAGTTTTTCCTCATAGCAGCGTCTGTTTATACAGGACTGTCCAGGGTATCAGATTATAAACACCACTGGAGCGACGTGCTGACTGGTCTCCTACAGGGGGCGCTCATGGCAATCCTAGTGGTAAGAGAAAGTTGTTTTTGCAGCCTTGACCTGGGGTAAGAGTTTGATGCTCTTACTTATATTTAGCATTTTCTGTTGCAGGTCTTTTTTGTCTCAGACTTCTTTAAACCTTTAGAAAATACCAAAAAACACAAAGACATCCCACACACAACGCTTCAAGAAGGAGCAACCAACGGAAATCACTTGGAAAGTCCAAACTAAGATGATATACCTCTACTTTGTTCAAGCGCACACCCAAAATCCCTGCTTGGCCTTGAATCTTATGTTTTCTCTTTGCATGGATCACCCAAGACTAAGCTCCTTCAACAGCGACAGGGCTTGCTCGTTGAAGCAAAATCTGAGGAGGAATATTTCTGCAGAGATGCTATTCTGATGGCAAAAACCTCTTATAACATAGCGTATACTCAAAACCGCTGCAACTATTTATCTGCATGAACGCACTGAAGGGCAAAACCACTGCTAAAAGAGAGAAATGTCTGTGAATATATAAATCTGAGCAATAGGGCTTTAACTATTATTCACACTGGCTTCCCTTTTAAACGCAACTAACCACGTTTCAACACTGCGTCTTTTGAATGTACTACATGTGGTCACCTGGACGTGTTTTTTGTTGTATTTATTATATTTTACGTATCTTTATTCTTCTCATGACGCTGCATGCTACAAACAAAATACACTCCAGATATATGCTACGTGTAAATCCAAGTCTCCTATTGTGAGAGCAAAGGTTTAAAAATGTATTTATCATTTGGCTTGTTGGCCAGTGTTCATGTCAAGCTTTGAGTGTAATTATTATGGACTTGTTTTTTTATATTACTGTAAGTCCACATGCTCATCATTTCTGGATTCAGCCTGCATATATAAACAGAATTGCCTTAACTTCAATTGTAGATTTCAGGTTGTAAAGTGCTAAACTTACACTAAAAAAAAACTTCTATTGTCCAAATTCCATTCCACGTTTCTCCATTATAAGTCTTCAAATAACATCTGTACCTTGTATTAAGACTGTTACTTGAGAAGGATGATTGATAATGAACCGGGGCCACGCAAAACTACAATTTTGAAACATTTGGCTTATTTGTTCATGAGGTGTCCAGTGTTGCCTTTACAGAATGTAAAACTGCTGTCAGAACTTCAGGTGTTTCTTATTAATACTAAGAATGTACATGTCATCAGTCACTTGTGTGTAATCTGTATGTGCACTGTCACCGTACAGACGTTTATTGAAATTTTAAATATGTACAAAAGTGTAACATAAAAAGTAAAGCCATCATACTTTTTAACATCAGCGAACATTGGAAAATTGTGTTTGACAATTACTATACATTTTGTGTTTTTTAATAAAGAACAAAAAAAATCACAGCCTAAGCATTTTACTGTACTGAAGCAAAGATTTTGAACTCAGAAGTCGACCTGGCCTCATTATAGATAAAGACTGGCAGCAAAGACAATGTCTCGTTTGATCTTCGTAATCCCTAAAGAAGACAAATACCACAGACATTTCAAACATGGATACTCGGATTTGGAATGTTTTTGGTCGTAGTTCAGCTGATTAGTTTCCTACCTTCTGCAAATTTGTTTTCCAGTTCTGTGTTGCCAATAGCTTTTGCAGCAGAGCACATTTGTCTTAGTACCTCCTCCAAACGGCGCATGCAGCGAATGATGCTCCCTAAAATACACAAGTTTAACATAAAAAACCACATTTCATCTGGCTGGCTTTAACAGTATATAAGACGTTTACCCTCAAAAACGTCAGTCATTTTGCAGATCTGTGCAAACGTCGCCCCGTTGGCCCAAGCGTACACAACATCCATCAGGTGCGGTTTGAACTGGTTCATGTAGGTCTCCTCATCCACCTCTAGCTTTGCATCAGCAGACACTTTAGCTATACGCTTTGCACACTCCTGTGGGAAAGAATATACATGAATACAAATAAACTAAAACAATTTCCACCATCTGGAAGAATTTGACATATCGTACCTGCATTTGTCTCAGGGGGGCAGCCAGCTGTTCTGTTAATTTGGGCATCTCACTGGCCTGCAATATAATTAAATCATTCAGTAATCCCAAATATATTGCAAAAACAGTAAAACTACCACACATTACCAGTTATTGCATTAACAGAAATTAATCTGCCAATATGTATGAATCCTATAATAAAATATCAGCTGCTCTAAGTCTTTTTTTTATAGTTTGTGTGTTTACATGTTCATACATTTTCTTGAAATACGAAGCAGGACAACAGTGCAGTGGCTTGTTCCACGGTTAAGTCATTGAAAAGTCCATTAAACACCATCTCGGTCAAAAGGAGCTCGTCAGCACTGCAAACACAGTTCATCTTTTTTAATTACATGATTTATTAAGCATATAAAAGAATATAAAAGAGCCTTAACATACCTGCTAATTTCACAGGCGACCCGTCCCTTCATCTCTATGACATCAGAAGGACTGGCAAAACCAAGTCGTCTCAGGACCCTCTTTCTGCACTTGAGCTGGTCCATCTGCAGAACAGTACGAGCCTTTTTCAACTCTCGCTTGGCCGTCCGAACATCTGCTGCAATCTAATAGTAAAATAAGCTTAATAATTGAAGCAAGCGTTAACTGTTGCCTTAAATTTTAACACGCTTTCTGGTATTACAACGCTAAGTGAAAAATATACCTCTTTCCCACATACACAACAACGGAAAGTGCAGAGTAGGGCTGCATCCCAAATCCGGCACCCTGAGACTGTACGCGAGCCATGAGGAAGGAGGCCGAGGACTAGTGAGTGTGAGAGCCATTGTCCAGAAACATCCAAGATCCATAAGTACATTAAGAACAAGGCCCCAGCGAAGTCTCATAGTGGAGTGCAGAAGAAGAGGTGCTGGAGGTACCATCATGGGACAAGAACCAAGGTGCAGGCTTTGCAAAGAGGCCCCTGAGACAATCCAACGCATAACTGCAGAGTATGGACTGGAGACCCCAAAGTCAAGGGAAACCTCTCCAGAGATAGTGGAGAACGACCAAGCCAAGGTTCATGAGGGACTTCCAGACACAGACTGACAGAATGGTGATGGGGACAGTAGGAGAAAGGAACATGAGAAACTAGAGAAACACCAGGGGCTCAAAGAAGAGCTGGAGAAGGCCAGGAAAGTGAAGATATCAGTGGTGCCCGTGGTCATTGGAGCGCTCAGCACCGTGACCCCCAAACTGGAGCAGTGGCTACAGCAGATCCCAGGAAAAAACATCAGACATCTCAGTCCAGAAAAATGCAGTATAGGAACAGGAAAGATACTGCACAGAACCCTCAAGCTCCCAGACCTCTGTATTATTATTATTATTAACTCATATTTTTTGCAGAATCCATTTGTTTCCACACAAAACTGACAGCATAGGGCAGAGTGGAGCAACAGAGATGACCAGTGTTGAGTCACATACAGAGTGACCTAATTTGTTTAACAAACTGTGAGGTGTGACATGACTATGAGCTTAGAGACTAACCCATAGGAGGATAAATGTGGGTTGAATTGAGTGTAAAAAGCTTTAGAAACAGTGTACGTTTTTTAAAAGAATATATAAACCAGATTGTCTCCTAAATATGGAGTTTTTTCCCTCTAAGTCATCTTTACCTCTGCAGAAAGTGTCAGAATTTAGATATTGTACAGTACATGTTTACACGGAATCAAATCATCAGGAGCCATGTTCCGACAAATAATTCCACCTTTTCCTGAGTTTGTGCCGTGGCTTTCTGACATTTTGTGACATTAACAATATTAATCTGATAAGGGCAAAGTACAATAATACAAAAACAATGTCTCACCAGAGCCTTTCTCTCACACAGGGAGTAGACGGACTCCAGGTTGGGGTCACTGTGCAGTGGGTGGGAGTACATGCGATGCTCGAAAGCCTCCACTTTCTGAATCACTTTCTTTAAAGCGGGGTCTTTAATGCCCATGTCATCTATTGGATCAAGTAGGGGAACACCATCGGGGAAACGCTTCTGGACCTCCTGAAGACAAAACATAGAATTCATTGAGGACATGGATGAATGGAAGGCAATTAGGAAGTCTTTCTGCATTATACCTGGATGGACTTGAGCATAAGTTGCCTGTTGTCAAAAGGCCTCAAGTCTTTAGGGATGTAAAGTCTGACAGAGCTGATGGATGTCAGAAGATGAAGCATCACTGGCACCACCTGAACAACACCGAGGCGTCAGAACACCACAGACTATTGTTTCACAGTCAGTATATTGTATTGTACTCACCTGCATCTCCCCGGTCTCACCCTGAGCAGCAGGTTTAGCAGCCTCCGTTGCAGCATTTTTGACGCTGTCCTTACTACAGTGCAGCAAAACTTCCACCACATACAAAGGCTCTGACTCTGCAGTTGACTGAAATTATAATTTTAAAATTGAATACATCATAGTTACCTTTTGCATAACATTTGCTGCATGCTGCATTTACCTTTGTGTTAGCTTTCTTGCAGAAGTTAACAACAACTCCCCAACCAAAATCAGCTTCTTCACTTTTAACCTGTAAAAAAAACAAAAACGAAATGAATTGAAACTGAAAAAAATGAAAGTATCCTGTATAAAATGGTAATATCGTACACCAAAGTGCTCTTACTTTAACAAGACGACCAGGCTGTAAGAAGGGAAGGCAGTATTTAGGCTTGTGGACGAACTCTTGTATTTCTTTGCCCAGTTTAGCCAGCTGTTGTCTGATCTTAAAGTACGTGACAACACTCTCCTCATTGGGAATGTCAATGGCATGGTACTGCTCTTCCAGCTTCGTCATTTCTGCAAAGATAGTGTTTTAATGCAATTCAATGAAAAGACAGCTAGACACTACAAGCACAAAACAGTATGCCCTTACTTTCGACGACACCGGGCAAAGCTCTGTAGTGTTGGAACTGGTAGAAGGACTTCTCCAGCATGTACTCTGGGTTGATCTCCTCGACACGCAGCAGGTTGAGAACCATGTTATACGTCAGGTGGAAGGCACTGTTCAAAGGGTCTGCTGAGCCCTGAGAGACGCCATGAAAAGCAATACGTGAAATATTATTAGCAAGTGAAAGTTATAAGTAAGGGTTTGCAGTTTATCTTAAGTGAGATGCCTTTATAAAACTGGTGTTGGGCTTTTACACAATCCTCTTACGCACAGACAAATATGTTTTTGTCATTCATGTTACTCAATGTTCCCTTTAGACAACTTTTATTATTGCACAAATGTTTTCTTGGAGTAGGTACGCACACACATTGTTGATAAGGCTCTTATGACTGATAACTGGGTGTTGATGGAAAAAGTACACACCTTAAGTAGTTGTTTGCCCACAGCTGGACTCATCTTCTCATCTACCATAAATATAACAATTCCTCTGTCGTCCATTCCTCTTCTTCCCGCACGACCAGACATCTGGATATATTCTCCTGATGTAATCTAGAGCATGTGACAAAACGCTTAAGAGTTAGGTCAAGTGGAAAAAGGCTGCTTTTCTGATAGTATTCAAGTAATCCATTAACTAACAAAAGGTTATATTATCGCCATCCCTTACTCTGATCATAAATGTAATTATGTAACTAAATAGTGATTGCATTTTTCCACTGAACTTTGAAGACTAAATTTGATCTATACCTTTGCACTTGTCACAGTATTAACTGATCTTACACAGATGGGTGAAGTAAACATAGTGAGATTATGTAAAAGTGCCTGCGTGGAGCTCTGGTCCTATTCAAGCCAACAGATGTTCACGATTTACTTCAGAGAAAGTTGAAAGCCCTCCTCATCTTCATTTCTTAAACATGTCTTCAGCTTACAAATAGCAGTTCCACACGGTCTACAGCTTTTGTAAACAATCTGTTTACGTGGCATTTTGAGCTGCCGGGCTTTAGGACCTTATAAAGACCTAAGCCAGCTCCAAAAACATCATGCTGCCAAAACATCAAAGTGACACAAAACAAGCAGATGTTACTATGGCATCTGAACAAATAGAGATGAAAAGTTTTAACTCCCAACAGACACAGAGGCCTGGCCTGGTGACCTGGTGGTAAATGGTGGTATGCTGCCTAGAAAACTAAAAGCCTGCTCAATCATAGTTTCAGCCAAAGTATGATGCTGCTATGTTGCTGTGTGAAAGAATAGGTTAGTGTGATTAATGGGGGTTGGAAAAAACTGAATAGCTGCAGGAACACAGCCACGCTTCCTTCAGTCCACTTTCCATTATGACTTTGATTAGTAATTGTTAATATAAGAGAACAAAAGAGGGTTCTTACAAAACGATGACTTTTGCCATCATATTTCCTCGCACTGGTGAACAACACAGTTCGAGCTGGCATGTTGATGCCCATAGCAAACGTTTCTGTGGCAAACAGGGCCTGAGGAGAAAAAAAAAACATGCAATAGGTACTGAGGAACACATTTTACACTGTCAACAACCGACCTTTAACCCGGGATAACCCCTAGTAAAACGACCCTCAATTCAAACTGAAGTTGTTTCTGAACAAACAAATAGCTGAGCTCTCTGAAGATGGGCCTGTGTAGTTTTAGCCTCTGTTTACTCTGATTAAAAGTGGTAACAAGGTATACACAAAAACTTC
Organism: Periophthalmus magnuspinnatus; assembly: GCF_009829125.3. Lineage (NCBI taxonomy): Eukaryota > Metazoa > Chordata > Actinopteri > Gobiiformes > Gobiidae > Periophthalmus > Periophthalmus magnuspinnatus. The sequence continues at coordinate 20,308,915 of NC_047148.1, read as the reverse complement.
CCACCTAAATTGGTTTAGGTAAGTTTAAGGATAGTTATAGCTGGAGGGATTATTTGATAGACAATTTAGGGACTTGTAAGTAGGTAAAAAAGTCCAACCGGAATTCCTATAAAACATATAGCGATAACAAATCTAAAAATAATAGTAATTACAATAATAATAAATGAAACCAACAACCTGACAAAGTATTTACCCAGTCTCAAATAACTGTACTATGAAATTTTCTGAAAGTATAGTGTTAGGACTGGGGAAAGGTCACATTCAAACATATATTTACCTTGAGAAGACCTTCAGAAAACAGGATCTCTATAGTCTCTTTGAGAATAGGCAGCAGCCCACCGTGATGGATCCCAATGCCTTTCTTCAACAGGGGCAGCACATGTTCCACCTTTAATAAAATGAAAAAAACAAAACAAACAAAAAGATGAGATAAGCATTGTAAGGTTTGGAACCAATTGAGACACCAAATGCAGTACGAGTTAGCAAACTACAAACAAATGGGTATTTTAAAACAGACTGGAAACCACACTTTGGTTGCAGTTTGTACCTGAGGGAGTTTCTTGTCCTCATCGGAGAGACAATCTATTGCATTGTTAAACACTTCCTCTACCAGACGTTTCTCCTCATCTGAAGTAGAACATACATTTTGGGACAATTATAAAAAGGCCATATGTTAAGCAGTTTCCAGGAGATTACTTTTAATATTCTGATCATAATTCAAACATTTAAGGGCAAAACTGTTAAACATACCTTTATTAAAGTCCAGCTTTCCTACTTGTAGAGCATAAGCCTCACACTCTTTTTTGCTGAAACTGAAAATGATGACAGGCTGGAAGTTTCTCTCCGTGATCATTTTCACTATTTTGAACACACTAGATGGCCCTAATGAAAATGCACATTTATGACAATTAAATCAAAATATAATTAGTGCTGGTAAATGATAGACATGAAAGCAAGCGCCAAGACAAACCTTTAGTTCCTCCTTTACGTCCTCTGGGGTCCCACTTCCCTCCTCCACCACTGCCACCTGAATCTCCAGCATCACGCAGCACCTGCATTGCTGTGTTAAAATTATCTTCCCTAAACTCACCCTAAAAGACACAGACAAACCACGTTTATTCAATTATTCTGTGGTTAAGACATATGTGAAAAAAGTAGATAGAAGAACCTTAAAATAATTGTGTACTTCAGTCTCAAACCATGATAACTAGACTTACGTTCTCATCAACTACAAGGTGTAGTCCATCGCCTCCTGCTGGAAAGATATAATGCTGCAGTGGAGTGGGACGGTAATCTGTATATACTACATGGCAAGGCTAAAAATACAAAGGTTTACAGTTACCACATATTATGAATAAATGATTAAAGCATGATGTTTGTTGAATCATTTGGATTATTACCTGCTTATGTAAGTAGCAAATCCATTCTGCAAACTGTCTGGCATTGGGAATTGTGGCTGACAGGAACACGTAATGCACATTGTCTGGTAGAAGAATAATGGTTTCTTCCCACACAACACCACGCTCTAAATATAAGAGACAATTGTTAATCTTTTCTGTAAAACACAACGTTTTTTTTTTAAATACTTTACCTGAATCTCTCATGTAGTGGATCTCATCAAAGACTACCCAAGCAACTTCCCTCATAATCTCAGAACCCCTGTACAACATGCTTCTCAAAATCTACACATGGAAAAAGATTCAAAAATCAAACGTCTTTCTTGGGATGTCGATGCGAGTGGAAAGTTTACCTCTGTTGTCATGACGAGGCAGGAGGCAGTGGGGTTGATTGTGACGTCACCAGTCATCAGACCCACATCCTGAAATTCTTCATACATTTCTCTGTATTTCTGATTGGACAAGGCTTTGATGGGACTTGTGAAAATCACCCTCTGTTTTTCTCTAAGTGCCAGTGCGATGGCATACCTAAAAAGGGAACAAGGGCGTGTTGAAGTTTAACAGAACAATAATACTGCACAAGCAAACAGAAATACTCACTCAGCACAGACTGTCTTTCCAGCAGAGGTATGAGCAGACACAAGGACAGACTGGTTGTTGTCTATGCAAAGAATAGCTTCACGTTGGAAGGGGTCAAGTATGAAGGGGTATTCCTGCAAGTCAAGCCACAAGCCCCAAATCAAGACAAGGCAAAAGTACAAACTAATAAGCCATTCAGAATGTCACAATACCTTTGCAGCTTTTCCAACTCTAGGGCTTAGAGGCTTGTATTCATCACTGGTAGGAATAGCAACCTGCAAGAACAACAATTACTTTTAAGTATTGTACACATTTTAAATCATGTTCATCTTTCCACACCTCATGAGAGCATCCTTCAACTGTGTCCACCTGTTCCACCTTCACCTGGGGCATAAGTTCCGCCAGACTGAACCAGAATAAGAAACACAAGTTAAATGCACTGCACATATAAACACTGTCGTACATTAATTCCGTAGTTACTTGAGTTCACTGGAGGAAACAGTTTCATGTCGTGGTTTCTTCCCCAGCAGCTCTTCATCTGCACAGTCAGTGTCTCCTCCGCGCTTCCCTCGGACAGAAGGACCAGCGTCCCCTTCAGGGTCAGGTTTGTTTGACGATGTTCTGAAAGTCCACAGACCAACGTATTACAATAAAAAAATATAAGACACGTTTTCAAGCTTATCACGGATACGTTAGCTGAAAGCTAACAACAGACAAACACGTGAAGCTAAGTGAAGTTAAACCGTGTTAAAGTTGATATTTTGGGCCGTGTAACATGTGACATGTGGACTTAAGTTACCCGGTGTCAGAGCCTGTTGATAAAAGAGTCTTTTTGCTGGTATTTGTTTGTTGTTCATCGTCAAACACGCTGAACAGTCCGTCTCCAAACGCGTCCGCCATGATGCCACAGGACAATACCCACAATGCACCGGGCCACGCGCGTCTTCCGCTACGGAAGCCGCAAGGACCCGAAGTCTGTCAACCACGAGAGGTGTCTGCTGTTAGCCTCCAGTTTGACTCGGTGCTGTGTTTTGGTGTGATTTGTAGTTTATATTTTATAGAAAAGTCTGTCCCGGGGCCGATGGGCGGAAAGAAAAAGAAATCAGCGGCTGCAGCTGCTCCTGCTGCTCCTCCAGCGGCTCCTGCGGCTCCTCCTGCAGCAACATCCAGGACATCTCCAGCCTCAGGAAGCACCTCCACAGAGGAACAGAAGGGGAAGACATCCAACAGACCCAGCAAACAAGCCCAGGACAACAAGTCTAAAGGTTCACAGTGTTCTCTGTTTGCAAACTATAAAGTGTCAACAAACAAGTGTCCACACTACTCCAGATTAACATCTGATCTCCATGTAAACAATGCCACAACAATAAACACGTAGTATTTTATTTCATATGGCACTAAAGTGGTTGAAACTGGCGAGGTTTGAGACATTAAACACATGTCATGACAAGATTTCCTTTTTTCAACAGTTCCAAAAAACTACAGTCTTGCAAATGTGGCCCAGCTGGACACAGGAGCCTCTGACAAGTCTGTCCTTAAAGTGAGTGTTGTATTTATGGTTTATCTGCACTATGCCTTATTTATCTGTGTTGCCAAATGAGATCTGTCTTATCTTGTCATAACACAGGTTTCCATCCAAGCAGACCTAGAGAAGAAAATCATTAGACTGATAAATGACTTTCGACAGGAGTATGCAGACAAAGGACCCATATCAGGCAGACTCACAACCAAGAAACTATTGGTAAGATTTGTCCAGATTCCCAAGATGATTATAAGCAATAAGTAAATCTCAATAAACCTCTTTCATGTTTATAGGATCTTTACATAGCCCTAGAAAAGTTCAATTTTAAGAAGGAACATATAGAGGAGTCAATGAAGAGTAGTGTGCTCTATGGAGGAGATCTTCACTCTGCACTTGATTGGCTTTGCCTCAATCTGAAAGATGGTAAGTGAATATCTGTCAGTAAGTCTAGTAGACATTTGTGACCATGTATTTTACTTGTACATTGTTCTACAGATGAGTTGCCAGGAGGCTTTTGCCAACAAATGCAGGAGGAGAGTCAAAAGAACAGGCCCAAGTTTCAGCTCCCGGTTCAACAGAAACCTTCAACGATTAGTGTTAAACCACCTCAGAACACTAATAAAGAAGCCAAGGTATGTTATTATTGGGTATAATGGAAATACTGTCTTAGATTATTATTGTTACTAGTGAACTAAACTGATATTTATGCTTTTTGGTGTTCATCAGGTTGAGGACGAAGCTGCTGCTGTGAAAAACTGGATCCTGAGGTATGCAGATCAAAGCTCAGATGATGATGATGAGGAGGAGGAGGAGGCAAATGGAGACAAAAGCTCACGTAACCCTGAGCTGGATGAAAAATTTGATCCTGTAAGTGTAACAAGCTGCGATTTGTAATATATTTTATCATCTAAGAAATGGAAGACTATTACTGACTGTTACTAAATTTGTTAGAGACATTTTCACCATCAATCTAAGCATCATCATTCACTTTTTTCCCCTCATATCTCTGTTTCTCTATTTCTGTGTTATGTATGTAGAATGATCGGTATTTGGTCCTCACGGCTCAGCTATATGACACTAAAGAAATGGCTATAGCTGCTAAGACTAAAGGAGACAAGCTGGGTCAAAGAACTGCACAGGACAGAATACGTGTCATACAGCAAGGTTTGTATGTCTGTCATTAGACTTTTGTAGCCTTGTGTTATAAAGACAATGAAATGTCTTTATAACTGAATGTCTATAAAACTGAAATATTGTTTTATTTCTTTTTAGAAATGAAGCAGCTTGAGGGCCACCCCGTATTTAACCCTGCTATCAAAGTCAGAGATACGCCCCAAAAAGAAAGCAAAGCTCCAAAGCCTCCATCCAGTGAAGACAAAGAAGATTTAGGATTGAACTTGTTTGAAAAGGCAGAAAAAGAGCCTCCTGCAGAAAAAGGTTTGCCTCTAAATCTGCCTCTGTGTTGCTGTTATAAGAATAGACAACTTATCTTAGTAAGTCTTTTGCAGTTAAAAAGCACGAGCCAAAAGATATACGCAATTTTGATTACACGGCTCGCAGCTGGACGGGAAAATCTCCAAAGCAATTTCTCATCGATTGGGTCAGAAAGAACCTCCCCAAGAGCCCCCCACCGGCTTTTCACAAGGTTGCTGCTGGACGATACTGGAAATGCAGGTATTTATTCCTTCAGAGTTATGTGAATGTTAATGTCTTATCCTACCACCATATGAGCTTTTGTCTCCTTTCTTTCTTGTATGTTGAAATTAACTTACAATTATGAAAGTTTATCAGTCCATTTTGTATCTTCATGTTCAGAGATGTCACTGTTTGGGGTCTGAACATTGGGCAAAGTTAATGGCGTTGCTTGTTACGAGGGCGACCAGAGAATAAAAACAACAAATCTGTAAGAATAACTATGTTTTATTTTATTAGAGTACGAATTCAGAGGCCGGATGACGTGCTTGAAGTTTGTCCCACTATTTTGACGGAGGACAGTATGCAGGCGCAGCATCTAGCAGCAACGCTTGCACTGTACAACTTAGTGAAAGGGCAGGTAATGTTTCAACCGATCCACAGTGTTCGTCCTCACCTATTTTACCTTTTTTAATGACGCAAATCTACCTTGTTTAGTCAGTGCATCAGCTACTACCTCCAACCTACAGAGATGTGTGGCTGGAGTGGAGAGACAGTGAACGACAGCAGAAGGAGGAGAGTCAAATCGCTGCCAACAAACCCAGAGACCAGTTCATATCACGACTCCTCGCCAAACTCAAACAGCAGCAAAACCAAGAAGCTGCGTCTCAGGCTCCATCAGCAGTGGGCAGGGAGGAAGACCAAGAGCCAGAGGAGTCATGGGAAAACTTGGCTGGCTTGGATTTAGAAAATACAGGAGATTGTCATAAGGGCAAAGGCGACAAGAATGAAGGAGAAAGGAAAACCACTGCATCGTTTGAAGCATCGAAAGAGCTGTTTGTAAGGCTGAAGAAATCACTACGGGCACAAAAATTACAGGTAAATATAATTGTTCTTATAGCATCTTATTTACTTTAATGTTCAGGTTCTCAAACAGTCGTCTCTCTGAGGGAACACAAGCTTTTTCAGATGATACGTGGATTTTTCGGCTGTTAAAATTTTTTGCAGAGTAAATTGAAGCCACGTTTTTGTCCTGCTTTGGGTTAATCCTTGTTTACAACTTGTTATGGCTCTTGGCCTGAGCCTGCCTCACCCTGCCTCGTCCTGTGCCCCCCCTTTTGTCTACTTATCCACGTGCCTTTGTTTCATGTGCAAAAATGCTGACAGTGATCCTGTCTTCTGAGGGGTGGAGCAACCCAGGAGGAACGCTGAACTGGTCCGATTCTCCGTCCACTGGTTGACGCATCGTTATCCCGCGCCACCAGTCCGCAGTCTCCACCTGTCAGTGTCCCACCCTGATAAAATTTCCACATAACTGCCCGTCGGCGCGGCTGGGTCATGGACAACAACTTCCCTTCAGTTGCCGTGTCTCATTGTTAATGTTAAGCCTGTGTGTAGTTGTGTTTTGAGCCACTAGAGGTTGATAATGATCTACCACATTGTAATTGCTTTGATTGTCCTTTGTAATTTATTCTGCATCAGTTTTGAACTCCTTTCATTGTTTTTTAGCTTTATTATCACATTTACCCTTTACTTTACTTACTACCTACTTTATAATTAAAAGAGCCACTTATTATTTATCCATTTGCCATCTGGATTGTGTTACTTCCTTTCATCCCAAGGAACGGTTTGTAACAGCCCTTATTTTTAAGTACTCAGAAAGCTAAATCATTTCTTAGGTGGTACTTGTGTCTTTAACCATTGCGTTAAAGCCTTCTTACAGTTGAGATCTTCTTCTAGGCGGAGCGGGAGATGCTGCCCGTGTTTCAACACCGGCATCATATCCTGGAGGCCTTACAGCGCCATCCCGTAGTAGTGGTTGCTGGAGAAACGGGCAGCGGAAAGAGTACTCAGATCCCCCAGTTTCTATTGGAGCATATGCTGACCGGAGGGAAAGAGCCACAGCCGTGCAACATCGTGGTAACCCAACCTCGAAGGATATCTGCTATGAGCCTGGCCTGCAGAGTGAGTGAGGAACTGGGCTGTGAGGATGGGCCAGGATCGAAGGTGAAAGAACATTTATATGCCAAAGCTGTGCCATTTGAAAACAAAATGAGAAAACAAACTGACTGAAATGATTTGTTCTTTTTAGTCTTCGCTTTGTGGGTATCAGATCCGAATGGAGAATTTGTCTGGAGAGTGGACGCGGCTTCTTTACTGCACTACTGGGGTTTTACTGAGAAAACTTCAGCAGGACCGACTCCTTAGCTCATTGACGCACATTATAGTGGATGAGGTATGTTTCAATAATTAAAAAATGTATCACAAAGGCAATTCATCAGACGTGTTTCATTGTACGTAGTGGTTTCCAAAGTGTTTTACCTCATTTAATCCACCTCTATATGGGCTCCATTAGTCACATGAAGCACATCGACTGGATTTCTTGCCCTGTTCGCTGTAGCAGAACCTCATCAATGGCTGCAATTACACCTGTATCTTTTGCTTTAGTTCAGTAATGTCCCACATCTTTGTTCGATACACAAAATCTTTACCTTCCAAATTTGTCTCAATAAAACCATGATGTTGACATTTCTTAGGGGTTCAATCAAAAGGATGCGTCTTTAATCAATACAAAATGCAATGTGATTTAAAACTTTTAGAACCACTAAGTACGATAGAACAAATGTAATTGTGATAAAATGTTAAAATTGTAAATAGACTTTATGTGCACCCTCTAGTATTTCACAGTTATTTATTAACTCCTCCTGCGTATTTCCCTTTGCTCGTCCAGGTTCATGAGCGCAGTGTCCAGTCAGACTTCCTCCTGACCATTCTAAAAGATGTCGTTATGAGGAGATCTGACTTGCAGCTTATTCTTATGAGCGCCACTGTCGACTGTCACAAATTCTCAAGCTATTTTAACCGTTGCCCCATCATCACTGTCCCTGGTAGGACTTTCCCGGTTGAGGTAAGAATCAAATCCAAGCTTCTTTTTACATTCTGACACACATTTTGAATTATTGGCCAATTTGTGTTAGGTCTTTCACCTAGAAGACATTGTGGAGGAGACGGGATATGTTCTTGAAAAGGACTCCGAGTATAGTCAGAAAATTCTGGAAGAGGAGGAGGAAGTCAGTATTTCAGTCACACAAAAAGGGGGCAAGACATTACAGCACCAGGTAAAATTAATTCTGCTGTGAACATAATGTTTTGTATGTAACGTAACTTTGTGCGTTTATGTGTTAAGGAAGTGATTATAAAGGACTCCTCCAGCTGGGATCTTGGTCCAGACTTGGATCATTTCAGCAGCAGAACTAAACATGTTCTTCAACACATGAATCCCAATAAAATCAACATGGACTTGCTGACTGACCTTATGGACTATCTGAGTACGTCCACTGTTAACGCTTGTTTTGAATGTTCTGTTTAAATTTCAGTGTTTTAAACTGTTGATTTCCTTTTCTATTTTACACAAGATAAATCACCTCAGTTTGCTGAAGTAGATGGGGCTGTTCTCGTGTTTCTCCCAGGCATAGCCCACATACAGCAGCTTCATGACCTGCTTTTATCCGACAAGAGATTTAGAGACAAAAACCGGTAATCAAACGGCAATTATAAAATGTAGCAATAACTTCTGAATAATCCCTCTAATTCTGCTCTCATAATGTTCTTAGGTACAGGATTGTGGCCCTTCATTCCACCCTCTCATCCAAGGATCAAGCTGCTGCGTTTATAGTGCCTCCTGCTGGTGTTAGGAAGGTACTTTTCTTACCTTTTTTTTTTTTTTTACTCTACTTCTCACTTTTTAACTCTTGTATATTGTACTAATGTGATGTATTTGTTGTACTCTTTACCTGCCTGGGGACTGCGGATGTAAATTAGCTCTGTAGCTATAATCCGGCATATTTACATTTGTTCACAACAGATGTTCATTAATGTGCATTGTCCCTATCAAATAAATAAATAAATAAAAAAAAGTACTGCTGATTGAAATATGGTCAAAGCAGTGTCTAGTAATAACTTCACTGTTTTCTTATTGTAGATTGTGCTGTCAACAAACATTGCAGAGACAGGTGTCACTATTCCTGATGTGGTTTTTGTCATCGACACAGGAAAAACCAAGGAGAACAAGTAATCTGTCGTTTATGAACTGTTTAATAATTATTTTATTATAATCTGAATTTCATAATGAGACTAATATGGGGGGAAATTCCCAATCTTTGCTTAGATATCATGAGAGCAGCCAAATGAGTTCTCTGGTTGAAACGTTTGTATCCAAAGCCAGCGCCCTCCAGAGGCAGGGCAGAGCAGGTCGTGTTCGGAATGGATTTTGCTTCAGACTCTATCCAAAATACAGGTATTAAAAACAGGTATTAAGCATGTCAAACATACTGTGCTTAATGTTAAAAAACACACTGCGTTTTGTTTTAGGTTCCAAAGCTTCATGGATTATTCAATACCAGAAATACTTCGGGTCCCACTCGAGGAGCTCTGTCTGCATATTATGGTACACTAGTTACTACTGTACTGTATGTACACTATTAAACTCAAGCTTCAGATCTTCTGTTCAACAAACTCATGTTCTATTTTCCATCTTTCTCCTGTGTCTCCCTTTAAAGAAATGCCAGTACGGCTCTCCAGAGGACTTTTTAGGGCGAGCTCTGGACCCTCCACAGCCTCAGTCAGTAAACAATGCTGTTAATCTGCTGAGGAAGATCGGGGCGTGTCTCCCCAACAGTCATGTGCTCACTCCCCTGGGACACCACCTCGCTTCTCTGCCAGTAAATGTCAACATTGGGAAAATGCTTATCTATGGAGCCATTCTTGGCTGCCTAGAGCCAATTGTATGTTTATCTTAAACTTTAAAAATATAAATACCTTTACTTTTTTACACATGTACCTGTTAAAAACAAATGTGTAATTCTTTTTAGGCCACCATTGCTGCCGCCATTACAGAAAAGTCTCCATTCTCCACACCGATTAACAGGAAAGAAGAAGCTAACCTGGCGAAGGCGGCACTTTCGTTGGCCAACTCTGACCACTTAACTCTATACAACGCTTATCTTGGGTAGTGCTTTAGTTTTTCTAAATTTCTCACAGGAAGTCAATGTGTGGGTCAGTGGGTTTCAGTGTGTAACGTTAGTATTTGTTTTCTCTTAGCTGAAAATTATACATAGTTACAGCATCAGATAGACGCTACAAAAATTAGGAAAGGGTTACCTGTTAAAATGTAAATCCAACTTGGGCAGTAAGAGATAACGTGCCTTGGTCTGAGCCTTTTCACACTCAGACCAAGACACGTCACATTTGAGAAACACTCATGTGCCTCTTACACATGTCTCTGTGCTGAATGTGTAATTAACTGATGATTGTTATGGGTGTTCCTCAGCTCATCTCACAGAGCTGCTTAAACAGGCACTTTCCACTTAAAGTTAAATTATTAGTTTCTCAATTTTATGAGATGCAAGGAAGGTTGTTTTTTTTTTTTTGATTTTTTGAAAAGTTCTCTATAAATAAGGCTGATTTTTTTTTTTTTTTTTTAGGTGGAAAAACTCTCAAACTGAGGGATACAAAGCAGAAATGACCTACTGCAGAAAGCACTTCCTCAGTCGCACAGCCCTGATTACACTAGAGGTAACAAGCATTTCTACTTTCACTATGTATAAACCAACTTGTGTTACTGTAATTCACGTTTTTTTTTCTCCAGAATATGAAACTTGAGCTGATGAAGATGATGGAGCAAGCTGGTTTTTGGTCATGTCGTCACTCCCCTCGCTTCAAACTCCACGCCGGCACTTTGTCTAAAGCCCAGATCTCCATCCTCAACGCGGCTCTGACAGCTGGTCTGTACGACAGCGTGGCTAAGGTTTTGTACACGCCGTCGGTGGATGTGCTGGAGCGTTTAGTTTGCACCGTAGAAACTCCGCAAGGAAAAGCTCAAGTCCATCCCTCATCTGTCAACCGAAATCTACAGACGCACGGATGGCTGCTTTACCAGGAAAAGGTATATGCAAACATTATATACAAATACTGAGCCTAAAATACTGCGTGCATTTACATGACCAGATATAATCAAATAACCCAGTAAATAGATCTGGTATACAGATGCATGCATGCATGGAGTTTTAGAGTAACATTTTAAGGCAAGGCAAGTTTAAGTTAAGCAAGTTTTAAGTAATTCAAAGTGAAAGACGTTAAAATCACAATTCAACAAGTCAAAACATAAAAAATCACAAATAATCATCATAAAATTAGTCATATTCACAGCTAAACCGAACCGTTTTGAGCCTTGATTTAAATTGTTAAAGTAGAATGACTTAAATGACTTCCTTTATGTCTGTGCTGCTTTGTTTCCCTCTTTTTGCATATTTTCCACCTGTGCAGGCATGAACTCACATCAGATAGCTCCAGAGTTTTGTAAACATAACCACCGATTAGACTTATTTCTGGTTCTCAGCTCTTGTTTATCCCGTCAGCTTAAAAAAATAAAAATAAAACGCTACGTCTTGTTTCATTTTAAGGTCAAATACACCAAGATCTATCTGAGGGACACGACTCTGATTTCCCCCTTCCCGATGCTGCTGTTTGGAGGTGACATAGATATTCAGCACAGAGAGAGGCTCATTACACTGGATGGATGGATGCACTTCCAGGTCAGAGGTCAAACAGTTGATTAAAGGGTGTTGATCCATGTACAACCGGGTTTAATCGCTCTTTTTATTAGGCTCCTGTGCGGATCGGTGTCATTTTTAAGCACCTCCGACGGCTTTTGGACGCTGTGCTTGAGAAAAAGATGGAGAACCCCAAGTTGAATTTAGAAGGTAAATACAAATATGACTTTTTACTTACAAATACGTCTGTTTTTTAATGACTTTTTGTGTCTACAGATGAAAGAGCCATCCAGGTGCTTTTGGAGTTGATCAAATCCGAGTACGCACAGTGACGTCTGGAAAATAATCCGTTCATGCCAGCAATAATCTTAATGCATAATATTTTAAAGGAATGTATAATATGGTGTCGGAATGCGAAGAAAAAAACATAAACTATTGAAAATACACGTGTTTTATCTGGTTTATTGGTGCAATGTATAGTGCATTTTCTCAAACTATTTCAGATATATTTAGAAATCAGGAAATCCACACAAAGCAGAAGGGTTTTCGGTTACAGTAACATGATAATATTGGCTTTACAGGTAAAAATGACACTAGCACGAGGCCCAGAACCCTGAGATTTAAACAGTCACAATCAAAATCTTAAGACCAGGTAAATATTTCTAACATTTCTATTTTGTGCATTGTTCAAAATGATCAAGAGCTTCTACAAAAAAGAAAAAAAACTGATATTTAAGTAAAAATACAACAATACATGTATATAAATCATCATTAAAAATAAATATTACGACACATCGCATTAGACCTGAACATTTTTCAAACAGATCTCATCTTAGTGAAGTGTTTCCATCACAGAACACATATTGTATATATGACGTGTAAATGATGCTTTGACTCGTAATCACACAAGGGCATTTGTTCCTCACTGTTCCTCATTTCATTTTGTGAGATATTACATAGGTCAGGCATGCCCAAACTGTGGCCCAGGGGCCAAATTCGGCACTCAGGCCAATTTTTCTTGGCCCTCAAACGTCTGGGTGAATTGGCCCATATGATTTTAAACATTACTTTTTACTGTATATCTCTGAAAATCTACTTTAACAAGCCCATATCAAATATTTAATGTGTCAAATTGAGGATGTAAGCGTGAATAAAGGTCTAATAACGCAGATTTGACATATTCACTGCATTTGCGACGAGTCTATGGCCCTCAATCGGCCCTCAGCTTTGTCTGGGTTTTTATATTTGGCCCTTAATGACAAAAGTTTGGACACCCCTGACATAGGTTAATATTGTTTGATTTAATATTAGGAAAATCTTCGTAGTAGAATAATTTAGTTCATCTATATCCGACAAAATGGGTAGATAAGGACATGATTTACTGTCTCGTCTTATCTCTTGTATTGTTCTATAGACGCCTTCAGGAGAATAAGTCATAATTAAAAACATTTATGGGATGGATGGTAAAGTTCCTGACTGTGGAAGCATTTTCTTTTTATTATATTTACGTTTTGCATTTAGTTTGGTCTTAAGATTTTGATCCGAACTATCCTACACTGCAAATAACACATAAATAAATATTAAAAGTATGACACGCTTTCAGTTGAACATGCACAAAGTTGTTTTTTTACACTTTTTAAGGTGCCACACTAGTCGCAGTATCTTGTCGCTAGTATCTGACCACACTGTAGTTAGCATCTTGCACCGTAGAGTAGATTGCTCCGTCTGTAAAATAAACAAAATACTGATGTTAGTACTTTTATAGTGGTTTAAAAAGAAAAAAAAACAACACAAAACTTGGACGTACCACTGGGGCAACTTGGAACTGGCAGTGCCTCTCTCCTTTAAATACATAATTACATTAAAACACAGAAATGAACCGATTGTTTCACTTAAATAAAGTCACTACCTGTTGACGGGTGGAGGAACTTGAGAAGGACGTGCTGCAAGTGGAGCTCTCTGACCACTGTAGAAGTTTTCATACGCAAGTGGTCCTGAGAAAGGGATTCACATCATTAACAAACAAAAAAACGAAAGAATAAACCCACAAAAAAAAAGCAGCCAGGTGTTTCTGAATTCCCCTCACACCTGGTGGCTTGTCTCCAGTTCTTCTAAGATTTACAAAGTGGTCGAGGTCTTCCGGGATGTTGCATTGTTCCAAAGACTTTCTAACTTCCTCGTAAAGCTGTAAAGACAAAATATCATGTAAAAACTGAATATTTAACTCTGAAAATACTTGTAGTAGCTCTCATTACGTCGTCACTAGTAACACACTGCTGGGAGAGTAGGTTTAAATGGGTCCAGACTGTGTTTCGGACAATGTTTATTCTGTCTATCGCCTGCTGTTCAAATATCTGTGGACAAAAAAAAAAAGGTTCAGTTATAATTAAGACCATTTCAGACTTTTAAAACTTAAACTCTTCTCTCAAATGTAGCTTTGCATTAATGAGCAGCCCATTGTCATTAATTATAAATGTGCCACTAATTTTAATAAATTTTTGGTTCCTGTTGGTAATGACAGTGTCCCCCTTGTGTGTTTCTTTTTTTCTTTTTTTGTCCTTAATATATGTATATGTGCATTTATGTGTATGTATATGTGTAGATGCATGTATTTGTATGTATATGGGTGTATGTGTAAATATGTGCATGTATATGTGTGTATATATATGTATTTTATTTTACTATCATTCATTTTTTCTCTTTCGTTTCTATATTATTATTATTATTATTATTAATTACATTTTTATTGTGAGAACCATGAAAATAAACAGTAAAAAAAACCTAAAAGGAAATTTGTATGTATATATGTATTTTATTTTATTATCATTATCATTTTTTTCTCTTTTGTTTGTATATTATTATTATTATTATTATTATTATTATTATTATTATTATTATATGTATTTATTTATTTTTTATTGTGAAAACCGTGAAAATAAACAGTTTAAAAAATAAATAAAATTAAAAACAAATTTGTAAAATAAATCTAATTCTTCTCTTTGTAAATGCGGTATGAGTGATCTTAGAAAAGTCCAAAAAATAAAACAAACATTACCTCACATGCGTTCATATGTTCCCTCATCCACTCGTCTCTAATACTTCCCAGTGTAAAGACATTCTGCTGGTATATCTTATCTGTTTTAACAACATTAACGTCATAAACAACCATATAGTGTAAAGTGCAGCATCACGTTTGTCCTAATAAACTCACCAGCTTCTTCTGAGTTCAGTTTGGCCTGCTGCGCCTTTGCATTAAACTTAAAACAACCAGCAACACAGTTAGTTTACATGATTTCCATAATTTAATAACCTATAAAAGAACGAAAGTGAAAACGACTCTACCTTTTCGATGTTCTTGGAGTTGTTGGTGTTTCGATAAACGTTCTGATCTGCTTCCTCTTTATCTCTGCATTTTTGCTCATAAGTTTTCTTTGACTGCAAAAAAAAGTCACTGATAATACTTTTATCCACAAACATTGCGCGTGAATTACATTTTTATACATATTTACTCTTGCATATCTCAGTGTAATTGCCTGGAAACATATTTCATAGCTTGCTTTCAGGGGGTTAATCCACAAAAGTTTCTCTTATGGTTATTTGTCAGGGATTGGCTTTGTAAACTTTGCTTTATTGATCACCCCACCACCTCTTAAAGCCGTTTTAACCAACATTAGTCACCTCCTGGCACCACTTTCCTGCACCTTTGTGAAAAAAATAATGTACTTTTGCACTGACAAGACGATGAACTTTGTGTTAGTTTTTGTTTCATGTGCGTGGGTTGAGTAATTATAGAGATATCAACCGTAAACCAGGTCAAACTGTGAATTCTACCAGGCGATTCTGACCTGTCCTGCGATCTGTGGTGCTGCTGGTCACAAAATACACCAGATTATACGTCATTTGTCAGATTTGACACTTACATCCATGGTTTTCTTGAACTGTGACGCCTTCTGTTTGTGCAGCGCGTCCATGTGTTGCTCTATCTGCAGCGGCGAGAGTGAAATTATGAGCAAAAACCTAAAAACTACGAATGTGCTGAGCAAGGTCAAAAATAACACCTTTTTTCTGGCATCCTTTTGCTTTTCTCTGAAGTCCTCCAGCTTTTTGACCTCCTCTCTCATGCTCTGCGCCAGCTGCAGATGAGCCAGACTCACATGCTCCATTTCTGCAAAATTAAATTATCTACAACCATTAATCACGTAATAATTTGTGTTACTGAATATGGGAAAAAGGGAAGTCAGGATAAAAATGAAACTTACGCAATTTAAAAATGTCCAAAGACCTTTTCAGTGTGCTTAAAGAGACACGTTTAAGACATGTTAGTGTTATAATCCAGCTCGTTATTGCAATACAAATCAGTTTTTTATGAATAAAGCTGTGCAGTAAAACTATATAAGACTCAGTTACCAATTTGCCATCTTCCTCTTCCTTCTTGTGAGGCACACGCAAACTGATTATGCCCTAAAATCACTCAGGTCCACGTGATCGCTGACATAAAAGGAACTAAACTTCACACTGTAAACATGTGCGTGACTCTATATAATTCACATGCATGGACCAAACTCTAGTTGCATGTACTTTCAGAATTGAGACGCCACAGTATGTTGCAATAAACAAAACCACAGCATTAAAAACGCAGCTCACTTACTTCATTTCATTATGGCCACACACTTTCTTTGACAAACCCAGCAGGTCTTTAGCATATTTCTCTTCAATTGCAGCTCTAAAAGGAAGCAATGCCGTATTTACATTTGTGGACAAACATTGATAACATAGTTGGATTTGGCAGTCGGTCCTGTAAATAATTTAACCGTGTAATAGTTTCATCTTTTATGCCACATTTGTGCAAAGGTCAAATGGCTGTTTTATTAAAAGTTGACTTGTAAGACTGAGGAAATGTAACTTTTAGATTGAGCCTTAAGTGAAAATATGATGTAAACAGACTGTATTTGTGTGTTTTTTTTTACCTGGCTTTCAGAAAATCCTCCACCTCCTTACAAGTCCTTTTCCCCTCATTGTGATAATGAATAATGGCATCATATCCTGCAGTGCTGGTTAACTCGTTGTTCTGTATCACGCGAGAAAAGAACACGTTAATTACACAACTTAAAGTCTTTCTTAAAGTTCTTTTTTCACATCCCAAAAACAAGGCGTATTTCTGTTTCTGTTGAATCACTGAAGCGGGATTCAGACACAAAAATCACCAAACACCATCACTTAAAGTCTAAATGTGATGTTTAATCTTGTGTTATTAGGCTTAAATTACAAGCACAGACGTCAAAATAAGGCGAGCAACAATAAATTTGAGTTATATGAGGGAGTTCAACAGTAAACTAACCTCAGAAATGTATTAAGTTGTTTGTTAGGCTATAGATGGATCAAGTATAAACAAAACTTACCCAAAAATGATCCTTAAAATGCAGGTGTTTCATATCTACGCCTATAAGATCAGGGCACAGGCTGCTGCTCTAACACTTCTGTAAAGTCTCTTGCCCTGCAGCCCTGTCATTACGTGCGGAGGCTGGCTGCTGAGCTGACCAATGGACAAATAGTAGTTCACACATCCATGCGTGTTGACACATATCACAACCGCATCTGCAAAGTGAATCTGAGTTTAGAAAAGTCTGACTGTGCTGCCCTCTAATGGCAACGAGCGAGTGTGTGAGTGTGTGAGTGTGTGAGTGTGTGAGTGTGTGAGTGTGTGGACGTTTTATCCACAAAGACGCCTCTGTCCTTGAGCTGAGGGACACAGACATGTACCGTAATCTCTTTTTTAGGATGGGTTTTAAGATACAGACTGATGAAACAATGATAAAAGAAAAGCCATACACACTTAATAAACAGTGTTCTAGTGGTTAAAGCCTAAGCAGGATACAGGTTACAGGTCAGATCTGTGGAAAGGCTAACAGATTGCAATAAAAACAGCTATAATTGAGTGTAAATACGTATGTTTGAGTCACAGCAGAGTTTGAGCAGGCTGCTGTTGCATGTGACTGTGAGCATGCCTCAACTTGTAAACATAATGTCATAATAATAAGGAAACTTGGAAACTTTCTGTACATTTTGAATTTCACAATGGGTCCTGGTTGTTTTCAGCGTGGGTTATGTCAGCACTAACACAGATCCAGACGAAAACAAACCCTTTTTTACGTCAGCTGTGGTTTATCTTATCACAACAAGATTAAAGCAAGACTCATGTTGGACTCATGTTGTTGTTGCTTAGTGTATGGAGTGGACCTGTTTAACGGCATTATTTTATCATGAGTTCAAGCTTTACTGCAAGAAATGCAACTGTATTTCCTTCTTTCTCATCCTATTTATATGAAGACGACACTTCTGTAAAATATGTTGGTTTTATCTCCAGATGTGAACACACCACAGTCTGTTTTTTATAGCCCACATAGAGCAAGTTTATATGTGTTTATGTACATTTAACGTGCCAATTATCTCAAGTTCTAGCTGTGTACTATGCCAAAAAAGTTGTTGAATACTAATGGATAGGCCTACATTATTATCAGGTTCTTGAAATGTATTGCTTTTATATAATAGCTGTTCTTGGTAAAATAAGAAGTACAAAAGGTACAGCAAACAGGGCACTTAAAGGGGGAGGAACTTGGCTTTACGTCAGGGGATTCCTCACGCTGCGTCACAGTTGTTTTTTAAGCTCACCTGCTTATAACAGATCAGACTTCTTTCTTTTTGTCTGATCACAACCATCGAGAAACAAGCCACGAAGAGAATACACTTTGGATTATTGATCTTCTTCACAGACGATATTGTACCATGAAAATGCCTGACTGTGGTAAGTGTTATAATCTGGATTTAATGAGACATCTCTTGTGTAAATGAGGTGTTTAATCATCTGTTTTTGTCTTCAGATGAGACAGCCGCCTTTGTGCAGTGTGCTCTCGAGCTCCGTGAAGTCGGAGACACTCTTTACTGGAAATACAAACTTGTGGAACTTTTACTGTACTACAACTATGTGAGTCATATCAAATGAACTGTCATGAGGACCGTGAGGACAAACAAAAGAAAAGCGGGCAAAAAAAATACTCAGGATGCCACAAAGGACGGGTCTGGTTCAGATATTGGATTCTCGGCTGGTGCTGGTGTAAAAGAACTTCAGACGCCTGAGGACAGGTCCCTGAGGACAGGTCCCAGAGGACATGGAACCAGCCCGATGATGACGACTCGTGCGCTTCATGGGACGCAAGATGCAAAATGCTGAAGTCACCAAAAACATGGACGTGGAAACGAAGAGGAAGTTGGCTGATGCAATCTATTTCATGAGAATAAAAAGGGTTAAACAGTAGATGATGTTATTCTGTTGTTGCGTTAAATGTGGAGGATGATAAAAGGAGGAGTGATGATGGAAATATGCCACATTATTATCGTTATCATTATTATTATTCAGACTCATTGTGCAGTGCTTGGTTCACAGGATGATTTTGGAGTGTTTTGCCTTTTTAAATCCTGCTGTAATTGTTTAAACTTGGTGGAGACTTTGGTTCAATCCTGGTTTGATTAAGTTACAATAAAAACCCTGAATTACGTCTGGTTTTTTCTAGTTTAGTTATTTTTAGTTTGTTTTTTTGTTGTGAAATCTATAACAGGACAGACTACTACTCATTTCACAATTCATTGCTCACATTTAATATAATTTTCTGATTAAGGATTAACTCAATTCTTTTGCTTACTTTTCTGGTTTTAAATTTTTGGTGACGTTTATAATTTTACTTCCTGGTTGTACATGCAGCAGATACGACATAGAGGAAATCCCTTAAGTGTTACCGGGCAAGTGTCATTAACAAAGGCCTACAGTAAACAAGAATTATGATGAAACTATAAAAAAAAGAAACAAAAAAAACTACAAAATTGATTTAAACAACACATCTGCAGGAGTTTGGGATCAGTACAATACAAGCGTTCCTGTTTATGCTGCTTAAGGGTTTGATTTTCAACAAAAAAGGTGCGTGACTAATTGAAAAAACTTGTAACTACGTGTAATGTTGTTTGAGAGGGCGGTGTCTAACAGCACAAATCAGCTCACGTGTTGTACTTCCAGTAAATCAGTTGTTTATGCTCAGATTGTGTTAAATCAAAGCTCAGATTAAAGCCTAACTCGAGTAAAACAGCTTCAGACAGAGCAGTGCCTACAGTTAGCGTCACACCTCCGGAGAATATTGACGACATCCGCTGCGAGGTATCATTTTTGTACGTTTCTTCTCAACGTTTTTCCCACAAACTGCCACTTAAACGATGTAAAACAATGATAAATGTTCACCTCAGGTACAAAACGACCAAATAAACTAATAACAAATGTATTTTTAAGCTTAAAGAAAACACAACAACAGCGACTGTGCAGAATTCAGGCACTTAAAGGATCCTTACTTTATTTTCTGTGATAATATAAAAGCATACAGAATTATAGAGGATAGAGGAGAAGATCCCTTTCATTGAATTTCATTAGATCGTACACATAAAATGACTAATAATTACATACAAGCCTCTTCTCTTTCGCTACATACGCTCTCTGTACCTCAGCCCTCAACCAAAAGCATGCATGCCTCCTGCTGTAAACACACGGCAACAGTTTTTCATATTTTGTAGAAAAATACAGAACTTAATTATGTCATAAATTGTGGTGTGCTGTCATCCATTACTCTCAGCTGTCAAGCCAAATGAGTCCGAGTACTTTTGAGTATGATTTTATGTTGCAATGGCCTGCTCACGAGGGAACGATTTCAGTCTTGCAGCTTCGTTTGGGGGGCCCCGAGTAACCCTAAACGCTCAAAACAACAGTAACACAAGCCTTAAGAACTACATTTTTGACATTAAAAACACAATTAGAAAGCGGAAAGCCTCGAAAGCCGGTCAAATTGCGATTCAGAATGTTGATTTCGCTCTAACGTGTACGCAGGAAGGCTGTAACATTTGTTCTTGAAAGTTAGAAAACGTAAGTATATACTGCCTGGCGACTGGACACCAAGGTCGTTATTTAAGCTTAGTGTTACATTATGACAGTACTGGTTTGAAGTCCCCTTAAAATGGCCATTGTATTTCATTTTACTGATCCACAACTTGCCTGAATGAATAATCTCATGAAGCGAACCACAGCCAGTATAGAGGAAGTGAAAAAAGAGCTGGTGCATCTTTAAATAGGTCATAGATGCTCTCAAAAGCTTAAAATACAAATATTTTTGACCATGGCAGTTGACAGTAAACCTTATAATCTCATTTTTGGTGGACTGCCTGACATATTAATATATCTTTACTACTGATTTAGCAGACTGCTTACTGTGCAAAATAGTCGACAAATTAAGCTCAAGCACTGATTTGCTAACAAAAAAAAAAGAAAGTAAAAAGAAAAGAAACAAATACTAAATTAAAATGAAAGACAAGTAACATTATGCAAGTTTGAAAAAGACTCTAGGAAACAGGAAATTAAAATGAGTTAAATTTGAGGTTCACTTTTCGTTTTGGTCATATCGGTGTGATTTCATATCCAATCAGCTGGCTCAAAAAATCAGTTGTCAAGGATAATTTATCGTTTGTCTGCGGTTGATACAGACTAAAATGAGAAAGAAAGGATATTACATTTCTGACAAAGATTCAGTTGTATCTGCTGTATATCAAAAGTGGACTCGTACACAATATGGAATGGAGAAATGGAAACAGAGGAGGGGTAAAAGCACAAATAACAGGCGTTTAACTTTATCCTTTCATAGACTTTGGGAAAGAAGAACGCAGTGTGCAGGAGTGTGGACAGACACCTTTTTGAGGGAGATACAATGTTTCCTTGGTATTAAAGGGAAACTTGGCCCCATGTAAATCTTCATATTCACCAGGACCACTGCTGCCACAGGCTTTTGTCTTTCTGCCGTTAAGAGGCTCATCAGTCTAAGTGTTGATTTGATGTTTTGGAGCATATCCAGCCTCGGAGTGGAAAGATGTTGTGTCTATCGCAGTGTAAAGCAGCCAGTCACTGGTCTTTTCAGAGACAAACCAATTGCTACTTGGTGTAGCCCACCACCAATCAGATTACACTGGGTTAGCATGGACTACCACCCTAATATCATCCAGAATAGATGTACAAACAGGCTCCCCAACCAAAAATAGATTGTCTTATTAAGTGAAGTCTGTCTCATTGAATGAAAGTCCTTCAACCAATTAAATATAAGAGACCATATTCTGATCTTCCAGTCCACCAGAAGAACATTTTTCATTTAGTGAACGCAGCCACCACAGCCCACATCAGTTCGTTGGCACTGGGCTTGGTGCTCTCCTTCTCAGGCTCAAGCTCTAGCAGCGAGTGCACTCTCTTCATGGCCAGGTCGTACTGGTCATCCTGAAGAGGGGCAAAGGCATTCTCCAACACATCAGAGGAGTGGGCCAGGAGGATCAGAGCCAGAACACGCTTGTCCATCCGATGTGGGTCGTTCACCCACTTCTCCAGGACCGAATCTTGAACTTTCTTCACAAGACGCTGAGAGGCAGCAGTACAAAATGTTATTCTTAAGAAATAAAACAAATGCAACAAAGATGCACTATATATCTATCTATCTATAAATATATCTCTATGTCTCTCTCTCTATATCTATATCTCAAACTGAATGAGGCAGGAAACATTCAGTGCCAATGTATCTGTTTGTTGTTTTTCAGTCAGTCCTTTTGACTCATAATGTACAAAAATAATCTGCAGGATCTTAAATTTTGGTTTTGAATAGAACAATGTAACAGGGCATCTGAATTATCCAAACTATTCCAATAATTAAATACAAACATACAGGATATCATACCTGTTTAATTGTACTGTTGGTCAGGGGGTGTGTAGTCATGTCAAAAAGAAGAAAATTCTGTTTCTCTGTGGTTAAAACACCCTTTTCAACAAGGTTCTTTGCTAGACGCTCTCGCACATTTCGAAGCTGATAGTGCAGCTTCAGTGGATTCCAGGTCTCTCCTGAAGAACACACAAACAAATGGCCATAAAACTTTAACAATCATCTGTAATTGTGTGTCTAGAAGTACGACCATGTATTCTCACCACTGAGCAACTCTATCCAGCTCTGCACAGTCTCTGGAGGCTGTGTGTCTTTTATGTGCTTCAAGGCCTCGTCTAGAAGCACATCGCCTGTTGGAGCATCTGATTTACAGATTACCTAAGGAACAAAAGAAACAAAAACTGGAATTACAAGTTAGGCACTCGTAGCAGCTGATCATTCACACTTTCAAATAGTATAATTAGCTCGGCAAAATCAGAGGAGTTCATTTTCACATGAGGCAGGACAGGCTGTTCTTTTAAAATATAGTAACACCAATGAATTTAAAAATGGCCCATGAATCTGGAATAAAGCTGAATTGAATCTCACCTTTCTGGACAGCAGGCCTTTTCGCCTCACCCCACAGGCCTCCAGCTGTAGCCGTCCTCTGAGGGCCAGTTCCACCAGCATACATCCCCTGAGGCCCGAGGAAATACAGTCATTCCAGAAAGACGTGTAACCCTGTAAAGAAGCAAAGAGCAAATATTCAGCAGTGCACGGGCTGAGCTGACGTGTAGGAGCTGCTTCACTTCCAGGTTGAACAGGAGTTGACGTTGCTCCTGGCAATTTGTCAAATGTTAATGTAAAGAACTCTGTGTCTGCCGTGTCCTTTAGGAAAGTAAGATCTAGTTTGTGCAAAGGTTACACCGTGTGGAAACGTAAAAACTAAACAGTGCAACTATTAAAAAAAACACAAAAAAAACAAAAGTCTTTAACATTTTAGTAGTTTGGCACAGAGGTGAACACAGGAGGCGCATCCAGCACATTTATGAGCTCAGGTGAAGATTATGACTCTGGGTTTGAATAATCCACCGGTGTGTATGTGTTAATGCTGTACTTACACATTTAGGTGAGCTGTGTGTGTCTGTGTGTGTGTTTCTGTGTGTGTCTGTGTGTACTGGACGCTCACCTCTCGGTCCTTGAGGCCCAGCAGCAGCACCTCCTCCATCAGTGTGAGTCTAGTTTCTTTGGAGTCTCCCTTGTCGTCGTCCTCGTCCCCGCGGCGGGCCTCCTCCTCCTCGCCGCCTGAGTCTTTCTCTTTGTCGGCCGCAGCGCTGCGAATGGCCTCGGTCCTCCGCTGGACGAGGCCCGAGGGCCTTTGAGACAGAGAAGTCATGGCTCGAGCTGTTGTCAGACGATCAGATGTGGATAAATGTGCGTGTTTGAGCGGTCAGAGAGCGCCTCAGCATGAAGATAAGCTGATTGTTAAAGGTGAGATTTGTAAACGGTGGCCGAGCGGATAAAGACGCCGTTAACGCTCAGCTCGACTCACATTCCGCCTCTGCCCACTTCCTGATCCAACATGGCGCCGCGCGCTGTGACGTCGACTGTTGACGGAGCCGTGAACGCACCTGCTGCGTTCAGGGCGCGTGGGGAACAGTGGGTTTATACAGTGTTCTTGTATATTTCACACATTTAGACATGGGGCAGACGAAATGCGAATAAACCACCAAACAAACATGTAGCCCTCAGGACCCACAGAATGTTCATCAGCTCAAACTCCTCTGTCCAGTGGAGCTTTAACAGAAGCTGCTCTACAGACTAGGACAGGTGGAAATCAGCACCTCTCTGTCACCATGGAGATGTTTTTGCATTGCCTGGAGTGTTCCGCAGTATGACTTTAAACACTTGTATGTCCAAACAGACAGGTGCAGGTGATTTACAGTTTATTTGCAGTGTGGAGTCTCACACTGACGGTTCATTTTGAAGGTGTTTTAGCAATAAAAAACAAATAGAGAAAATGCAGAGTAGACATTTTTAATGCCATAGCAGGGAACATTCTAGACACAGCATGGAGACACACAGGTGGACTCACTAGAAAAGTTACATAATGCACCTTTAAAGTGCTCCCTTCTCTCCCTGTGCAAAATGCAGTAACACTTCTGACCACATGGTGGCAGTGTTGTTGAGGGTAATTTCTTCACTGATTCAAGTTGATGCTTTGCTCCTTCGTGTTTAGTTTTTATACAGGCAGAACATAAACACTGGTAATTATAACAATAAGTTAAATTATTGTCATCTTTAACTAACTAGTACTGCCACGCCCCCACATCCACCTGATGTAGTAAAAAGTGTATTTCAAAGCCTCTAGATTAGTGCTTTGGACTAGTGCTGCATCTGGACTAGTGCAGCATCTGGACTAGTGCTGTATCTGGACTAGTGCTGCCTCTGGACTAGTGCTGCCTCTGGACTAGTGCTGCCTCTGGACTAGTGCTGCATCTGGACTAGTGCTGTATCTGGACTAGTGCAGCATCTGGACTAGAGCTGTATCTGGACTAGTGCTGCCTTTGGACTAGTGCTGCATCTGGACTAGTGCTGCATCTGGACTAGTGCTGCCTCTGGACTAGTGCTGCATCTGGACTAGTGCAGCATCTGGACTAGTGCTGCATCTGGACTAGTGCTGTATCTGGACTAGTGCAGCATCTGGACTAGAGCTGTATCTGGACTAGTGCTGCCTTTGGACTAGTGCTGCATCTGGACTAGTGCAGCATCTGGACTAGAGCTGTATCTGGACTAGTGCTGCCTTTGGACTAGTGCTGCATCTGGACTAGTGCTGTATCTGGACTAGTGCAGCATCTGGACTAGAGCTGTATCTGGACTAGTGCTGCCTTTGGACTAGTGCTGCATCTGGACTAGTGCTGCATCTGGACTAGTGCTGCCTCTGGACTAGTGCTGCATCTGGACTAGTGCAGCATCTGGACTAGTGCTGCATCTGGACTAGTGCTGTATCTGGACTAGTGCAGCATCTGGACTAGAGCTGTATCTGGACTAGTGCTGCCTTTGGACTAGTGCTGCATCTGGACTAGTGCAGCATCTGGACTAGTGCTGCCTCTGGACTAGTGCTGCATCTGGACTAGTGCTGCCTCTGGACTAGTGCTGCATCTGGACTAGTGCAGCATCTGGACTAGTGCTGCATCTGGACTAGTGCTGTATCTGGACTAGTGCAGCATCTGGACTAGAGCTGTATCTGGACTAGTGCTGCCTCTGGACTAGTGCTTTGGACTAGTGCTGCCTCTGGACTAGTGCTGCATCTGGACTAGTGCTGCATCTGGACTAGAGCTGTATCTGGACTAGTGCTGCCTTTGGACTAGTGCTGCATCTGGACTAGTGCTGCATCTGGACTAGTGCTGCATCTGGACTAGTGCTGCATCTGGACTAGAGCTGTAAGGCTGAACCTCAGACTGACCTCAGTGATGGTCAGGACCAGATCGTGGGAAGAGATACTCCATCATTCATCATCTCCTTAAGTATTTGTCAGATTATTGAGATCCATTTTGAGAGATAAGATACATTTAAATTAGATTTACCAAAATAAAAATGACTATGTTCTTAGGACAAAATACATCTCAAAGCACTTTTAAGGAGATCTTTGTAGATTACTGTGAAATCAGATATCTATGATTTCAAATGGCATTATGTCATAACATTTTGTCTTCTTCTGATTCCTGCTCTAATCCAGATGCTCTGGTCCAGACATTCAGTCTAATCACTCCCAAGAGTGCTTCAGGAGACTGCTCTTGTGCCCATATTGAAGCCATTTGTGTCTCACACGATGGTAAATGTTTGACCCTTTATGCTCCTTCACGCAGAAATGTGAACACTCTGAATCACATACAAACTCTTAAAGGGGCACATCGACTCCCACTGAACTCAAATAAGATCTGCAAGTGACTGACAAGTGTCTTTCATGACATTTTAACAGTAAAAACTGTTCAGAAAGGACAGATTATTGCACAGAAATTGCCTATGAGTTCTTCCAGTTGCCTGTGATAATAAAAGAAACCTGAAGATGACAGTATTAATTACAGTTCTCACCTGCATCTGCTAAAACAAGAGCACACCTGTATCAAGAGCTTATAGGTTATGAAATGAGCTCAGTTTAGAAACAAATGAACCTCATCTATCAGACAGATACAGCAGGTAAAAGTAAACAATACAATGTTTTTGCAACATTTCCTTAAAATCAATCAAATCCAGATAAAATACCTATTTTAACTAGTTTTCTGATTATCTTTACACACTATTCTCACTTTCACTTTCTCAGAGATTTCTACAGGAAATCTTTAACAATGGAACTTTGCCTGAGGTTCAAACAGTTACATACACACACACATCAACACACACATTAAGGGAAAAAATGAAACAAAAGAGAAAACTCTTATATTCTTCGTGTGCTGAAAATGCTGGTCTGAATGTAGGTAAACATTGTTCATGAAGGAACCAATGAAGATTTTATACAAACCAGAGTCTTGCTGAGTGAAAACTGGTTTATTTGGCGAGTGGAGCTGTATAAGTGGAGTCCTCTCATGCAGGGCTTAATAATTCTCACCAGATGATTTCATGTGCTGCTTTGAGTCTGGTCAAAGGGTATAGCCCCATACAGCCTGTGCACCAAAACATGAGAACTGAGGTTTCTAACGCAGATGTAAAGTGAACACAATCAGGCAGCTGAAAGACCTTGTGATCCTAATCATTATCTGGTTACTCGTGCAGTGAGGTGGACTATGTGAAGGTTATAGACACACACTGAATCTCCCACTGAGGGGCTACACTTTCACTTCTGGGTCTGGTACGCTTTAGTCTTATGTGCCCATTAATGAAACTGACTACTTCAACTGAACAAGATCTGGAACTGAGATTTAAAACAAGTTTGTAAGGAGTATCATGGTAATATGAGTATAAATACATTCACTCACAGTATTATTCTCAGCATGGTTCAGTCAGATGTGATCACAGGTCCTGGGCTGCTGTTGTGAAGGTGTCAGGTTTCAGAGTATGTATGTTTTTAGTATTTTGTAATTTATGCAGCTTGTACTGGGCTCACTCTGATAAACCAGTCCAGACAACGGCTCCTTCAAAACATGGACATGAACTTGAATGATAAAAACAAACACTGAGGTGGAACCAAGTGCTGAGCTCTCAAAAGGGACATGGACTAAATAGTATACACATGAATAAAACAAAACACAACAGATGTTTTAATGAGGAGTCATACACATCAACGCTCAAAAAGCTGATTTGGGAGGAGCCCCCTCATCTCCAAAGTGCATGAACCGGGATGTGTCAGTGTCTTGTTTAGAAATGGCTGACGATATCCTCTAATCACAATGAATGTGTTTTGTGCCAAGGGCTGATGTCACATGGAAGCAAACGCACACGTGCACACATTCATTTACACACATTACAAGTCTGTCACACTGATTCAGCATTTCACGCTGTGATATTTCTGCTTTTGAAGAAGTTTCAGAAGAAGCAATTGTGAAACTTTTTAACTACAGCGGAAAACACTAAAGCACAAAATGTGTAAATCTGCATAACATGTCTGTTTTTTAACAGCTACAACACTGCTATTATGTACAACAATGTGCCAAAACCTAGTTATCTAACTCTAACTCCAATGGTGATCTGAGGCAGTCTGCAGCAGAAGTGGCTGAAACTGAAGCTCTGAATCCCTGTTGACAGAGTCAAAGGGTCAGGACCCTGTCATGGTGCTGTGTGGAGTGATGGGAAGACTCATCAGCGTGACAAAGAGGTGAACATGGCCCCAGGAGCACAGGAGGAGACTGTCCATCTGCCACATGGTTTGCTCCTTTTGAACATATAACCTCCACATAAAGTATACCTGATTTTTTAGCCACTTATAGGCTTCTTCTTTCTCTGCAAGAAACATGAACATGACCATCAGGGGTAAGAATGTAAGACATTTCCATTTGGGCTGCTGCTCTGCTTATTGTTAGACAAAGGACATGGTGAAACTTTATGATCAAAGGGCAACCAAAACCTATGGATCTGCTTTCCATCATGCTCTGCTGTATTTCATCTCAGTGTTATTGAGAAATAACATTTACTGTACTAATACAACCAGAGAACTACTCTCCAAAAATATAACTCTCTATGATAGTTCAACAATTCGTATTATCCGCTGTTTAAAATGGCACAGTCTAATCAGAATGCCAAGCCATGACTATCTCCATATTTAGTTAGTGTTTACTGAGAGATGTCAGTTATAAAGCGCATAAAACATGTAACTGTATACACTGGAGATTCCACTGAGCACAGACACAGAGTGAAACTACGTGACCACATGGCTCCTCACCAATGTCTCTTATGAACAGGCAGCACCAGCCCAAAATCCACCTTTATGTAATTTTAAGGCCAAAAAAAATCTATTTCTTCATAGACTGTTAATTTATTTATATAATACCTGTGGAATTCAATAAATTGTCATGTAAAATAAGACAATCGTGCCTTTTATGTACGTTGGAGCTATGAGTAATAATAACAGTATCACGGCTGAACAAAAATGGATTTTCTTTGCATTACCGGACATGATTATATTCTGTAGTGCAGCACCATTATGCAAAATCAATAAGAAAATCAATAAAAACATTATTTCAGTGTGATAGTGTTTGCTGTGAGCTTGAACAATTGAACAAAATCCACACATAGATTCGTTTTCAAGGTTAAAGCTCGAGAAAGACACAGTAAACAGGATCAAAAACATGAATGCTGCTTGTTGCCTTTGCGTTTTTCCTGGACATAAAAGGTGTCGTCTGGTGAGTTGAGAATGAGGAATGAGGAAGGGGGACAGTGGGTGGGGAAGGGTCTGTGCTCTGACGGAAATACATGGAAACGAATCAGTCTTCCTGAGTCGACCCTGATATATGTGCAAGGCTGAGGACAGGAAGGACTTCTGTAAACTGTCTCTTCTCTCACTGTTCCTGAGATTCAGTCGTGGACACATCTGGCACTAAATTTCAAGTGACTGCAGTTTGTTTGCATCCGCTCACTGATGACACGGCCATCTTTGAAGCCACACTGATTACAGTGATGTGATGTAATGTTATATATCCATTTTTTGCAGCTCGACGCAAACTAAAGAGAAGAAACTGAAGAATCTGACCACTCTAAACTCACAAAATAACACATGTGCACTCGCTTCCACAACCAAACCCATCAGCAGATGCCTTGATATGTATGAAAAGTACCTGCTAATGGTAATAAATGCCCTGGCTAGCAACATAATCCATTTCCAGAAAGCTATTTGCACCAATCACACAGTAGTTACAGGAGGAAGACACTATTCACAGCAATACATTTACTTATAGATGTGATTATACAAAATAACAGATAAGCCAAAGGAAGGAAAAGCTAAATCTATGATAAGATGGAGCATTAAGGAAATAGGGGCAGGTCGTTAAGTGATTGAGTGCTATATATACATTTTACGATTGGCAATTTTACACTGACTGCACTAGTGTTTTGGTGATATTAAACCTGAATAGCCATGATTATATGGAAACATTTTGCCCTGAAGTTTGATATGGCCAATCAAAAAAAGTTTAGTGCTTGATTATGACTTGATTATTATAATGGTCCTATTAAACCGGAACAAAATTGACATGTCTTTAGACCGTTTATGGAAGAAGGACGAATAACTTTGCGCCACTGCGTTTCCAACAGTTCTGTGAAAATGACGAGCTCCAGTCCCATTCAGCTGTTTGGCCTCTGCAATTTGCGCCACTTTTCAGCCCATCTGTAACTCTGCACTCCGCACATGGAGCTGAGGTGGGATTATCAGCTTTACTGTCATTACACCCAAGTGTCTCAACATACAGGCGAGCTGGATCATCTTAAATGTCAGCGTTACAGAAAGAAACATTGAATACACTTTAATAAGTTAATACATGTATGCAGTTTTAAAATAGTGCAAGGTGTATGTTATTAACAAAACAAAAGTGTAAATGTGACGTGAAAAAGGCAGGAGCTGAGGTCAGGGTCAGGGTTTCGCTTAAAAAGGTGGACTATGTAACTTTTCTGGTGGACTGTTTGCAACCTGCTTATATCCATGGAGCTGTAGATGTAATGGATTTGCTAGAATGTTCCACAGTTTGACATTCACTTATTCTATCATGTATCTGTTCAGTTACATGGGTTTAATTGCTTACAAAAACTTGCAAACTTACAAACAGGTATTGCTGTCAGTGGGGTGGCCTCTCCACAGAGCTGGTTGGTAACTCAGCCCAGTGGTGTCACCTGCTAGTTTCCATAGACATAAATACGTTTAATTTCATGTGTAACCGTTCATGTGGGCCGGTCCAGGATATAAGCAGAATTAGCAGCTGCTTAGGACCCTGAGACCAGTAGGGGGCCCCCAAGAGCCCATACATTTATACTGAAAATAATATAATATATCCAGTTTTATTGGGCACAGGGCTTGTGTGTTTACAGCAGCCGAAATATCACTCCAAAACAATTACATTTGTTTTATATCTATTGTAGCAAAATATCTACTGCTGTTACATTTGTTTTTGAGTCGGTGCAGCTCTGTTTTTACAACGACCTTTTATAATGTAAATTTAAACCCACTGTCACCAACTGGAACATGTTAAAATCCATCAGAAACAAGGAAAAAATGTCTAGAATAAAAAAAAATCTTGACCCCCCCTTTATATGTTTGTGTTCTGTTGCTGCGACTGTGGGAGTTGTGACATTGTTGATGTTTTCAGTCTGATGTTGGTCAGATAAACATAAATACAATTGTTTAAGGTGATGAGAGCAGAGTCAGAATGTGTCAAATGTGAATGACCAATAGCTGAACCAGGAGGCATCCGCTGCTGGGGGGGCCACAGAGACATATTCAGCTTAGGGCCCCCTGAACACTGGGACCGGCCCTGCGCGCAAAGCATGAACATCTCCAAAAGGCTCACAGGTAGAGCCTCCACCAGAAAATGAACATGGTGCAGTAAGAAAAGGACACAGACACGGACACAGATGGCGCTAACGCTCCTGGTTCTGTCCACAGTGTTGTTGTTTTTTTTGTTTGTTTGTTGTTTTTTGTGATAATTATAATATAAATCGCCTCGGTGATTTCTGATTAGACTTTCTGTATATCACATTACACGATCATGTGCGTTCTCTCCCTCGTTCCAACTGCCCACACGCCCCCTTGGCCTCTCCCCTCCTCTTTCACTCAGTGTCGTCCCGCGCAGCTCTCTCACATCGACGCAATGAGTCCGGGCTCGTCCCACCTCGGAGTCTCCCTGAAACGCACAGCAGAGCGCGGTGGATGCTGCGGAGGAAGCGATGACTTGTAGAGTGGATTAAGCCTCTTAGCTCTGGGTTTTACAGGGAGATATCTGCATTTGTTTTGTTTTTTTGTTTTCTTCCCAGAACGCAAAGTCACCTCAGCTGTTCAAACGCGCTCCGGACACGGCCACTGCGTCAAGATGCTGGATGAGAATCGGCTCTTCACTTTGACACTGACAGTTGTTGGTAAGTAAAAACAAACCCTGGTGTTAAATATGACTCATGTATCTTTTTAAGCAAGCCTGGGTGTGTTTCTTGCAGTTGTCTTTACGCATCTCCATCTGTTTTATTTAAGTTTGTCCCTTTTTGCTGCCTGTTCGTCTTTTAAACTGTGCCAGTGACAGTAAAGTGCCCTCAAAACTTTCCGTCAGTGCCACAGGGCGATGACTGCTGTAGAGAAACCTCCGTGGATGATTGTCTGGAGGCTCCACGGTGCCTGGATGTGGGTTTAACTGGAAGGCGCATGTGCGTAAAGTTGGTGTCCATAGTTGAAACTGTCTGGTGATTCATTGTGCAAAGAGTATTTATGGTTTTAAAGAGCTGAGATGTTTAAGAGAAGATGTTTAAGAAGAAATGCAGGCTGCTGGGTAGTTAATAAAGAGGAAACATCTCAACCAACACATATTTGCAGGCATGATTTGTGATGGAATGTGATTATATCGAGATTATACACTTAAAAAACGAGGCATAAATCCATGTATGAGCTGCATTGTTATGTATATTTATATAGATTAACAAACTGACCTTGAACTTTCACACTGTGCAGTAGTCCTGGAGGACCATGGCTCTTTAAATGAACATGGAAACCTCCCTTGACTTCATGTGATGCTGGCTTGTGATGTTCATTACAGAATTGAGTTAGTGATGCAGATTATCGTAGGTGCTTTTTACTGAAGCGGCAAAAGGTTAAAACTTCTTATCGCTAACTGTTTTTTTTTTCTAACTTAGCCCAAAGTGACCCCAAGCCTCTTGTTAGTCCATTTAATCAGGTCTAATCAAGTGCTGGACCATGAGGAGCAAACAGCGCCGCGGTGGCTGGTGGGTCGTTGGTTTTGGGTGTAGAGTTTTTAAGCATGAATTACAGGTTTCTGAGGATTTGATGTTTGATTGTGATGTGATGAAAGTTTAATGATATACAGTTGAAAGCAGAAGTTTATAGACACTGTATGAAAAAACACATTTCCTGTTTTATGTCAAATTAGAATTACCGAAGTTATTTCTTTTTGCTAAATGCCAAAATGATCAGAGAAGGATTTTGTTTTAGACATTTTTTCGTGATTTTCCTCAACGTCAGGAGTTTACATACAGTGCATTTAAAGAATATGGAAAACTCAGATGATGATTTCATATTACACCTGAAGAATTGCACCTGTGGATGTATCTGAAGTCACACCTGAATCACACTGCAAGTCAAAAGAAATGAGTCAAGATATCAGGAAGAGAATTGTGGACTTGCACAGGTCCTGGTGGTTCATCCTTGGTGCAGTTTCGAGATGCCTAAAGGTGCCACGTTCATCTGTTCATACGTTTATACATATATAAATGTATGTACAGTAAACTACTTATTTGATTATGAAATGGTAACATAGCCCAACTTCCATTTCACATTTATATTCCAAGATAGATCCATTCTTGTTTAAGCCTTTTCACCCTGATTTAGGCAACAAAAAGTAAAATCCAAGCACACATAGTTTATGATTTCCCATATTTCCTCTCGTCAATTTACTGCAGTTGTGTTAAATCTTAATGAGTCCACTGCATTCTCCACCCAACGTCATTAAAACCTCATCATGGGAATCACCACCATCGGCTTTACACTTCCTGTCTGCTCCCATCCCTCTCTAGTGCCGTCCTGTATGACCTTACAGAGCATGACCTCAGCTGTTGTGTTACACTGGGGTCTCTGGGACGAGGCCAGTCCAGGGAGATCCCGTGTTATGCTATGGTAGACGCACCAGCCCTGCCTCAGAGGCTCACATGTGGTTCTAGTAGCGGCAGCATTTAATCTCTGTAAATTCCTTACGGAGATGGGGCTACAGGTGGTTTGAGTTTTGGCGCGGCATAGAGAAAGGAGCATCTGGCTTTAATCAGAACATGTCAGGCTGCAGTGACCAAGCACATTAAAAACAAGAACAACATGACCACCTTAACACTATCGCGTAATGGTTATTTTAATGATTTGTAGGATTATCTTTAAATTGTGCAAAATGTTTATCCTGTAAGTGAGTAGGATTTTTTTTAAGTTATTGATTATTTGCTCAGTTGGAAAGAAAAAGCATAAAAATACTTGAACAAGGATGAACTGCTTGAACGTAAAACATGATGGATAATTGAGTTGGGATGAAAAGCAATAATAGTTTTAGGACTATAGTGCTTAAGTCTAACGCTAACCCTAATCCTAACCCAGTCATAGCTTTAGGGCTGCAGTCCTTTAGTCGATTAATTGGTTGCTGATTTTATTTGATTGGCGGTACATGCACAACAGCAGAGGAGAAACACGGAGGAAATTAGTTGGAATTTTGAGAGTAACGTTTCACCTGCATCACATCACACCTTCTTTTAACAGATAAACTAATGCATCACACCTTCTTTTAACAGATAAACTAATGCACAGCAGGGCATGTCTTTAGTTGGCTGAAAAATCACTTCTACAACCCTAAGGCTAGCGTTTCCAACTGCAAAAAATAAATATCCTTAATAACAATAAAAATATGGAAATGAACGAAAATGTTAAATTGAAACGTAATTAATGCATGTGAAAAGTAACTAAACATAAGAGTTATTGGAGAAGATCACACTGGCACTGAAACTGACGCTGGAAATCCACGTTTTTCAGTCTTCTTTGCCCTCGCACTGTTATGTTGCCATGGGATACTGGCGTACTCATCATGACTCGCTGCAAAAACGGAGATGTTTTATGAATGTTTGTACTTTAGAGGAATCCTGGTTTGCAATCTGTTAAGTTTCAAAGCATTATAGTGGAATGGCTCAACGTTCTAATATTATCTCTGAGAGGAGGAATGCAGCTGCAGACGTCTGGACTTTTTGTTAATTCAGATAAAAGGCGTAAGGTCAGTGAGATCCAAGTCTGTGGACGTACGGGCTCTCTGCTAAATGCATGCACTTCAGGTACTAGCCGCAAACTCACCCTGTTCAGTTATAAGTCTTTTCCTATTGCCTGTCTTAGTTCAGCTCATTCATATCTCTTGAATCAGCTCATCCCGGCTTTGCTTCAATCAGCTCAAATTGTCGTAAGCTGTCTGCTGGCATGGAGACGCAGCTTCACTTAAATTAATAAAGTCAAGAATAGCTTCCTCTTTTATGTAATGTTTTTATTTTTAGCATTCATTCAACTGCTGCTCAGGGAGAAATAGAAGTAAAAATACATTTCCCATGCCTGTCCAAACAAATGTAACTCTGAGGTCTGAATTGTAACATGTAACAACAGTCAGCACTGATCTTCCCTCTGTGGTAAATGGCTTTAACTGCTGGCCTTGTTATGTGCTGCAGATGCAGCATGTCTGGCTCTTCACACGGCTCATTGCTAAACTAACACTTACCTCATGGTGTAGATTTCATGTGTGTTCAGATTTTTAATCTGTTATGATTTTATAAGGGACTTTGGTGCACCATTGTGTTGTTATATTCTAACAATCACCTTAAAATGCATGGGAGTGGGACAGGAAGCGCTCTTTGAAGTTCTGAAGTCCCTTTGGTTAATGTGGCTTTGTCGAGCTGAAACCTTCACGCTCTCATATAGAGTAAACCTCTGTGCGGTTACTGTGTGGGGGGACTGTGCTAGCACTGTGCAGGAATCCATATCTGGATGGCCTTTATGTCGACATTTTTTACAACCCCACATAAAAAAAAAACTAAAAAAATAAAAAATAAAAATAAAAAATAAAAAGAAACAAACTAAAACATGCTCAATATTGGCTGATTTATGTTCTGCTTTAGTAGACATGATAGAAATGACTCTGTATCAGTTCAGGTCAGTTTATTTTCCATTTACATACTACTGCTAGTGAGGTACATTACTTAGATCCATATAATACAGTAGATGTACACCAACTGTGACCTACAAGATGATTACACAGTTATTTTTAATGTCAACTGTTGATTTGTGGAAGAAACAGGAAGTAGTCTTCCTGCTGAATGGGGTTAAACAGAAGAACATTTGTTTCTTCTAATAAGTGCAAATGATGCTTCATAGATTCACATCAAGGCTTGTGAAACTGCAGAGACCACCCTCATGACTGCTTTTTTCAAACCATCCTCACTTCCTCGTGTTTATAATGTGGTGCCTGCAGTGTGGTGACCCTGAAAATGCATGTAGGCTCATTCAGTAGGACACACAGAATCTGCTCTACCTCAAACACACGACTGAGAGAAAAGTGAAAATAATAAGCAAACTCTTAAAGACCCTTTATTTCAAGACAATTCAGCAGAATTTCTCCAGTCACATCACACTTCTTATTTTAGCTTGAGCCAGTGAGTTGAGTCATAGATTTTCCTCTGTTCTGCTCAAACTAGTGGAAATCTCCTTGTGCTTATTTTATATAGAAATAGTCAAACCACATACACATATTTACTCATCGATACTCATCATTTGTCCCTAAGCACCTTCTTTCAAACTTTATAATACCTGATACTGTGCACTGTGGCTGAACATTTACAGTTCAGTTGCAATTCACTTTTTTTGTTCTGCCACTTTATGGGAAACGGGGCCTTGTTTCCTCACAACAACCACACCCGACTTAACTGTAACTTTTATCTCCCTTTGACATTTTGAACCACTGAATCCACCTTTCCACAGTGTGACGTTATACTGACATGCACCTTGAACACTCAGCCACTTGACCTCCTCTTGTTTGCATTTATATGTCAAAGAATGAAGAAAAAGTGTGAAGAAGGAGACAGCTGATTGTAGTAAAATAATCAAGTGTATGTCATAAGTGCATGCCACAGTCGAGAGCTGCCTCCAGCCAAATGTGCCTCAGAGACGGTTTCATTTTTTTATGCGGTCACAGGCAGCGCACAGTTGTTGAGAGTCATCAGTGAAAATGTGACATGAACAGCAGTGAGGCAGAGGAGGAAGAAGGGCAGAGGAGGAAGAAGGGCAGAGGAGGAAGAAGGGAAGAAGAGGCAAAAGGGCAGAGGAGGAAGAAGGGCAGAGGAGGGAGAAGGGCAGAGGAGGAAGAAGGGCAGAGGAGGAAGAAGGGCAGAGGAGGAAGAAGGGCAGAGGAGGAAGAAGGGCAAAGGAGGAAGAAGAGCAAAAGAGGAAGAAGGGCAGAAGAGGCAAAAGGGCAGAGGAGGAAGAAGGGCAGAGGAGGAAGAAGGGCAAAGGAGGAAGAAGGGCAAAGGAGGAAGAAGGGCAGAGGAGGAAGAAGGGCAGAGGAGGAAGAAGAGCAGAGGAGGAAGAAGGGCAGAGGAGGAAGAAGGGCAGAGGAGGGAGAAGGGCAGAGGAGGAAGAAGGGCAGAGGAGGCAAAAGGGCAGAGGAGGAAGAAGGGCAGAGGAGGAAGAAGGGCAGAGGAGGGAGAAGGGCAGAGGAGGGAGAAGGGCAGAGGAGGAAGAAGGGCAGAGGTGGAAGAAGGGCAGAGGAGGAAGAAGGGCAGAGGAGGGAGAAGGGCAGAGGAGGGAGAAGGGCAGAGGAGGGAGAAGGGCAGAGGAGGAAGAAGGGCAGAGGAGGAAGAAGGGCAGAGGTGGAAGAAGGGCAGAGGAGGAAGAAGGGCAGAGGAGGGAGAAGGGCAGAGGAGGGAGAAGGGCAGAGGAGGAAGAAGGGCAGAGGAAGAAGAAGGACAGAGGAGGAAGAAGGGCAGAGGAGGGAGAAGGGCAGAGGAAGAAGAAAGGCAGAGGAGGAAGAAGGGCAGAGGAAGAAGAAGGGCAGAGGAGGAAGAAGGGCAGAGGAGGGAGAAGGGCAGAGGAAGAAGAAAGGCAGAGGAGGAAGAAGGGCAGAGGAGGAAGAAAGGCAGAGGAGGCAAAAGGGCAGAGGAGGAAAAAGGGCAGAGGAGGAAGAAGGGCAAAGGAGGAAGAAGAGCAAAGGAGGAAGAAGGGCAGAAGAGGCAAAAGGGCAGAGGAGGCAAAAGGGCAGAGGAGGAAGAAGGGCAGAGGAGGAAGAAGGACAGAGGAGGAAGAAGGGCAGAGGAGGCAAAAGGGCAGAGGAGGAAGAAGGGCAGAGGAAGAAGAAGGACAGAGGAGGAAGAAGGGCAGAGGAGGGAGAAGGGCAGAGGAAGAAGAAAGGCAGAGGAGGAAGAAGGGCAGAGGAGGAAGAAGGGCAGAGGAAGAAGAAGGACAGAGGAGGGAGAAGGGCAGAGGAGGGAGAAGGGCAGAGGAAGAAGAAAGGCAGAGGAGGCAAAAGGGCAGAGGAGGCAAAAGGGCAGAGGAGGAAAAAGGGCAGAGGAGGAAGAAGGGCAAAGGAGGAAGAAGGGCAAAGGAGGAAGAAGGGCAGAGGAGGAAGAAGGGCAGAAGAGGCAAAAGGGCAGAGGAGGAAGAAGGGCAGAGGAGGAAGAAGGGCAGAGAAGGAAGAAGGGCAGAGGAGGAAGAAGGGCAGAGAAGGAAGAAGGGCAGAGGAGGAAGATGGGCAAAGGAGGAAGAAGGGCAGAGGAGGAAGAAGAGCAGAGGAGGAAGAAGGGCAGAAGAGGCAAAAGGGCAGAGGAGGCAAAAGGGCAGAGGAGGAAGAAGGGCAGAGGAGGAAGAAGGGCTGAAGAGGCAAAAGGGCAGAGGAGGAAGAAGGGCAGAGGAGGAAGAAGGGCAGAGAAGGAAGAAGGGCAGAGGAGGAAGAAGGGCAGAGAAGGAAGAAGGGCAGAGGAGGAAGATGGGCAAAGGAGGAAGAAGGGCAGAGGAGGAAGAAGAGCAGAGGAGGAAGAAGGGCAGAAGAGGCAAAAGGGCAGAGGAGGCAAAAG
The DNA here is from genome assembly GCF_009829125.3 of Periophthalmus magnuspinnatus. Lineage (NCBI taxonomy): Eukaryota > Metazoa > Chordata > Actinopteri > Gobiiformes > Gobiidae > Periophthalmus > Periophthalmus magnuspinnatus. The sequence goes on along the minus strand of NC_047148.1, from coordinate 20,270,202 downwards.
GGCAGAGGAGGAAGAAGGGCAGAGGAGGAAGAAGGGCAGAGGAGGAAGAAGGGCAAAGGAGGAAGAAGGGCAGAGGAGGAAGAAGGGCAGAAGAGGCAAAAGGGCAGAGGAGGAAGAAGGGCAGAGGAGGAAGAAGGGCAGAGAAGGAAGAAGGGCAAAGGAGGAAGAAGGGCAGAGGAGGAAGAAGAGCAGAGGAGGAAGAAGGGCAAAGGAGGAAGAAGGGCAGAGGAGGAAGAAGAGCAGAGGAGGAAGAAGGGCAAAGGAGGAAGATGGGCAGAGAAAGAAGAAGGGCAGAGGAGGAAGAAGGGCAGAGGAGGAAGAAGGGCAGAGGAGGAAGAAGGGCAGAAGAGGCAAAAGGGCAGAGGAGGAAGAAGGGCAAAGGAGGAAGAAGGGCAGAGAAAGAAGAAGGGCAAAGGAGGAAGATGGGCAGAGAAAGAAGAAGGGCAGAGGAGGAAGAAGGGCAGAGGAGGAAGAAGGGCAGAGGAGGAAGAAGGGCAGAAGAGGAGGAAGGGCACAGGAGGAAGAAGGGCAGAGGAGGCAAAAGGGCAGAGGAGGCAAAAGGGCAGAGGAGGAAGAAGGGCAGAAGAGGAGGAAGGGCACAGGAGGAAGAAGGGCAGAGGAGGAAGAAGGGCAGAGGAGGGAGAAGGGCAGAGGAGGAAGAAGGGCAGAGGAGGAAGAAGGACAGAGGAGGAAGAAGGGCAGAGGAGGAAGAAGGGCAGAGGAGGCAAAAGGGCAGAGGAGGAAGAAGGGCAGAGGAGGAAGAAGGACAGAGGAGGAAGAAGGGCAGAGGAGGGAGAAGGGCAGAGGAGGAAGAAGGGCAGAGGAGGAAGAAGGGCAGAAGAGGAAGAAGGGCAGAGGAGGAGAAGGGCAGAGGAGGAAGAAGGGCAGAGGAGGAAGAAGGGAAGAAGAGGAAGAAGGGCAAAGGAGGAAGAAGGGCAGAGGAGGCAAAGGAGGAAGAAGAGCAGAGGAGGCAGAGGAAGCAGAGGAGGAAGAGGAGCAGAGGAGGCAGAGGAGCAGAAGGGCAGAGGAGAAAGAAGGACAGAGGCAGAGGAGGAGGCAGAGGAGGCAAAAGGGCAGAGGAGGAAGAAGGACAGAGAAGGAAAAGGGCAGAGGAGGAAGAAGGACAGAGGAGGCAAAGGAGGAAGATGGGTAGAGGAGTCAGAGGAAGCAGAGGAGGAAGAAGAGCAGAGGAAGAAGAAGGGCAGAGGAGGCAGAGGAGCAGAGGAGCAGAAGGGCAGACAGGCAAAAGGGAAAAGTGTGTGGAGGACGTGCAGAAGGAGGAGCTGATGGTGACTCATCAGGGAGACAGGCCTAACGTCTCTCTGACAAACACTGGGGGAGGAGGAGGCGGAGGGCTTGTCTGGTTAGGGCCTGAACAGCAGCGAGGAGGGCGATCCAAGTGAAGAGTTCAAGGGTTATGGGAAGAGCAGAGAGCTAAAGCTGCTGATTTTTAGACCACCAGTGTGTTGAAAGATATGTCTGCAAATTGGTCCAAAGCAGAGATGAGATTCAACAAACGCTGGTTTTCCTCATAACATCTGGATTGAAAAACACTTAAATAAAACAATATCTTTTTTGAACAACAGTGCATTTTTAAATTTTAGATTTGATGAAAGTATAGTCCCTCTTCTTGGCGTGGTCCACATTTAATTGGGCCTCTTTGTTACGCTGACGAATAGGAAGTTTAAGTTTGCGATTTGGAATATATTGTTCAGACAAATGAAAAGAACCGCGAAAATCTTAATCTTTAAAACAGCGTAAAGCCGTTTGTGTCACCCTGCCAACAAAAAACGCTCACGTATTTGAGGTTACGTCGTGTATCGGCCTTTGCTCTTTTGTAAATCCTCCATGTTTTCCCCTCAGTTCATAGGTGTATGTGCTCTGCTGCATCTGTACACCAGGCCCGCCGTACGCTCCGCCCCTCTGCCTCTTTCACAGGCGCACCATCAGCCAAAGCCATCCATCAAACTGGCATCGTCCACAGAGCTACGCGGCTGCAGCGTCCGCCCGGGGCAATCTCGGAACTTACATGCTACTCAACACGGCGATTGTTTAGAAAGTTCACATTTCATTAACTATAATTCTTGTTCTAAGAGGATACTGGCTCCCGGCGGGGTCTGGGGTCGGCGCGGAACGACCAAACAAGACGATTGGACAAGAGAGAACGCAGAGTCAAGTGAAAACGAGACGGCAAAGAGCACATATGAACATAAAATAATAATTCCTCACCAAACACTGACATGATCTTGTGATAAACCGCTGTATTTCAGTTTAGTTCAGCTCCAAGGAGGCTTTTATGTTCGAAATGGAGACGCACAAATCAGAACTTGAAGTAATAATCGATAATCAATCACTGAGGAAGTACCCACCTGTCTGTACTCTTTACTCACACTCAAGATAAGCAGCGTTTACTTTCTCTTTAACATAGCGTGCTTTCTACAAAACAAAACCAGTTGTTCTTCCAGGCTTGTATCGTTTGGCGACATTGCCTTTAAAAAGGTCCTGAGTAATTTAGCCAGTAAGAAAAACAGGAACTGCTCCGTGCACAATGCTAGCTGATTTTCACTTATGACCTTGCCTAGTTTTGTTAAATGAGACAAACCCCATAGTTTTCGGCCTTTCCTGTCTTGAGAAGGCCTGGAATAACAGCTGCAAAGCAAAACAGCAGGGAAAGTTCAGCTCCCTGAATCGAGGGAGCGTGTGTTGATGAGAGCGGGATTCCTCAGGGCACATGTACGCGAACGATACTGAACACGCAGCTATGGATGCATCTGAGCTATGCCTCTGCACTTTGACAGCACATTTTTTTGATCTCACATCGTGGGAGTTGGCTTGAGTTGAAGTTTTGGTGAAAATCTTGGTTTATTAGAGTTATGCGAGCGGTGCCGTTGATTTGAGGAGGGTAGAGGGAACTTTCAGTGTTGAGTGGAGCTGCTTGATTTGGTCGAACGCACAAATCGAGGAACGCTATGCTCAGTTAGATGTTTTAGAAAGCGGCATGCTAAATCGTCCTGTTACTAATCACACCCACGATGTTGTCATTAAGAAAACCCATGGGCGCAGTGGTGTTTTAATGTGCTGAGATTGTTTGAAACATGGAGTTTACCCATGTGCACTTGTGCTTCCTTTCTTCCTGTTACATTCACAACACGGATGATTATTTTCTCATGTCGCTTATTGATTCTGGGGGAGGTCAGTCGTTGACCCTGGGTGTGTGCGTGTGTATATTTTTAGTTCCTTTCGAGGTGTTTTAGCTGTCCCAAATGCCTCGTCATCCCATCTGTTCCCTGAATAATGATAGAAGCTCCATGTGTTTGGAGGTAGAAAACTGCCAGTCGAGCTTGTATAGAGTGAGTGAATTGAAGGGGGGGATGTATATTTGACAATTGCCTGGGGTGATGATGTAATGTGTGGGTTTCTCCTCGCAGGTTTTGTGAAGGAAAATGCTCCTCTTGAGAATACGATGGTAAGTACCAAACAGTGCAATGTGAAACCTCGATGTAGTAGGGTTAGCGTGTTCTGTAAGTGAATGAAATGAACAGGAAAAGGGTGGAGGGATTAAGATAAATGAGAGCCAGAAATAGTTTTGTGTCTTATGGGGTTCTTGAAGGACAGAAAGGCCGAACACTCAATTCATTAATGCACCAAGCAGATGTAACTGTGAGCCGGAAGTTCACAGCAGTCTGGTTTAATTACGTTTAGTTTTAGAAAATGTCTCTGCGACTTGTTTGGCTTCGCAGATGACTCACTCAGTAGGATTATGTCATTTCTGCTGGCCTTTTGTTTCTGGTTATACTTTGGATTTTCCGTGAATATATGCAACAAACAAGCAATGAAATAAGTAATGATGAAGTTAGTCACAAAGAGGCTGAGAGTCCACAAAACCAGACAGAGGAATTTCATTTGAATGCATTTAGAAAAGAGGAATTAAAAAGAAAATGGATTAATAATATAGTCTTGGGCTCAGGCCAGTACAGAACTTTCTATTTCCAGAAGATGTTTCTTGTTTAACTCCAGCACAAAGTGAAAAGCTCAAGTCATACTCAGTGCATTTTGTGACTGCTGACCTGGCATGAATCCAGTTTATAGTTATCAATCCAAACATGTGACCATTTGCAGATGAAACACGTTCGCTGCCTCACTCAGATTCGCTTTTGCTGGACGAGGATATAGTGTTATTGTTTTGGTGTTTTCCCTTTTAATACTTTCAAATGTCTGTGTAATCCCTCAGTTGTCCAGGGACGATCCAAAGTGCAGTATTTTCCGGAGTATAAGCCAAAGTTTTTTCATAGTTTGACCAAGGGGGCGGCTTATACTCAGATGTGAAATATGTGTTTTTTTCTTCATTGTTGTGCATTTTTTGGATGGTGCGACTTATACTCTGGAATATACCGTAAAAGACAAATGTAAATCTGCCAGCTGGACAAAAATTTGCAGGAGTATAAGTCTCACTTTTTTTGCAGGAGTATAAGTCACACTTTTTTGCAGGAGTATAAGCCGCACTTTTTTGCGGAAGTATAAGTCTCACTTTTTTTGCAGAAGTATAAGTCACACTTTTTTGCAGGAGTATAAGCCGCACTTTTTTGCGGAAGTATAAGTCTCACTTTTTTTGCAGAAGTATAAGTCTCACTTTTTTTGCAGAAGTATAAGTCACACTTTTTTGCAGGAGTATAAGCCGCACTTTTTTGCAGAAGTATAAGTCTCACTTTTTTGCAGGAGTATAAGTCTCACTTTTTTTGCAGGAGTATAAGCCGCACTTTTTGGCAAGAGTATAAGTCACACTTTTTTGCAGGAGTATAAGCCGCACTTTTTTGCGGAAGTATTAGTCTCACTTTTTTTGCAGAAGTATAAGTCTCACTTTTTTGCGGAAGTATAAGTCTCACTTTTTTTGCAGAAGTATAAGTCTCACTTTTTTTTGCAGGAGTATAAATCGTACTTTTTTGCAGGAGTATAAGTCTCACTTTTTGGCAGGAGTATAAGCCACACTTTTTGGCAGGAGTATAAGTCTCACTTTTTTGCAGGAGTATAAGTCTCACTTTTTTGCGGAAGTATAAGTCTCACTTTTTTGCATAAATATAAGCCGCACTTTTTTGCAGAAGTATAAGTCGTACTTTTTTTGCAGGAGTATAAGTCGCACTTTTTTTCATAGTTTGTCCGGGGGTGCGACTTATATTAAAATATTAATATATGTTTTTTCTTCATTATTGTGCATTTTTTGGCTGGTGCGACTTAAAAATACGGCAAAATCTGTCAACTGGACAAAAACCTGCGGGAGTGAAGACGTTTCGCTGCACGTCCAAGCCTCCAGAACTGAAGTAGCGGCTTGGATGAGCAGCGAAACAACAACTTTTTGTCCAGTTGTCAGATTAGACTTTTTCTTTTACTCCTTGTTCAAACAGTACTGAACGAATCGTGCAGCAGACGCGGTCGTAGCGCTCAGGTGTCGACTAGAGCCTGCGTTTACGGGACGGTTGATGTTCTGCAGGTGAGGCTCTGCTGCTCGTATCAGAAGCATCAAACGCTCACTGCTTGACCAGATGTTCCCTAAGGATAGTTAAATGTTGAAATTGAGTTTGATTTAATAGCTGCGGGCGATGGGTGTTATTGCAGTCGTCCTAATCGATAATGGCATCAGCGGGTTCAAGCCCAACAGTCTCTCGTCTGTCGTGTCCCGTTCAAACACTTAAGATCTGATATTGTTACTGTTCAAATATGATTTCATTGGTTTGATTTCATTTTCTCTCTACATAAAAGGGGCAGTTGTCATAATACTTTTAGCGTACAGTATATTTTCAACAATATTAGAAAAATCCTTCCTCTGCCAGGTTTGATTTTGTTTTGCGTGTACACTATTGCCATCTTACGCAACTCAGATTTCACAGAGCTGAGTAAGCATATTTCCGGAGAAGCGCATCTCCATAAAAACTCTTATTTGGAAATAATCGTAAAACGTCTGGTGTTTGCTCTCCACCAAAACGATTTGTATTGATGCAGATACTTGTGCGTGTCTGATGCGAGGGGGGTTATAATGAGGTTAATGGGAACAGGAAATGGAGATTCTCAGACAGATGGAGAGGGGCTGCGTGACGGAGTAGGCCCTCAGCGAGTACGAGAAGGCCACGGCGCCGACGCACAATCGCACGCTTAAAAACAACTATTAGGATCGTTTTCTTTGCGGTGATTTTTCTATACTAAAGGGGAAATGCAGCTACAGTATTTCTATTCGTAAAAAAAAGCAGTTTTTCTTCGTTAATTGACTTGGGGGAGGGGCCTCGTACTATAAAAGAGGCCTCCCACCACTACAAAGGCAGCGTGTGTTAATGGAAAGAGCTGTGTGTCACTACAGACGGTAAATATCATAAATAAATCATAAATATTCATTGTTTTTTCACAGTTTTGTGCACTTGTGGTTATAAAGTCACCAACACCATCAGTATCAGTTTCTTTTTTTGAGTGAGAACCCATTAGAGGGGGCAGAGGAAGTGAACAAAACAGAGGCTAAAACTCAGGGGTACTGTCTCTGGAGAGTCGCTGCAGCTCTCACACTTCATCTATGTCACTGCTGGGAAATCTCTAGAGTGGATTCTCTCGCAAAATATAAATCCACATTTGAAACAGGCTTTTTGAAACATGGGTAATTAAGGAAAAGTGCATTTCTTTTGGAGCTGCACAGAAAAAGATGTGTAATTGTAACTTTTCTACTGGGGTGGTCTGTTATTTGTATCACCTTGTAGCATTAAACTTATCTATACAGTGGTCCCTCGTTTTGTTCTGAAAATAAGCCGCAATAGGTGAAATCTGAAGTATCAGCTTTATTTTTTACAATTACTCTATATGTTTTTTGCTGTAAAACCCCTCACCACACACTTTATACACTTTTCTCACACAGGCATTAACATTTTCTCACATTTCTCTCTTGTTTAAACACTTCGTAGGCGCCTTTGTCGGTGCAGAACGTTTCAGAATCAGAAGAATCAGAAGAAGAATCAGAAGAAGAATCAGAAGACTTTTATTGCCATTGCCGGTGAACACAACTCACAAACTAGGGACTTTTTTCGGTGATAAGTGCAACATAAAACACTGAATAATAATATAGAAGTTAAAAAAAGATATGCATAAAAATAAAATAGTCTAGAGCAGGGGTGTCCAAACTATGGCCCGGGGGCTAAATGCGGCCCTCAGACCAATTTTTATTGGCCCTAAACCGGCCCAATTGATCATAAGCTGAACTTTTAACAGCAAATTAAACTATTTCTACCAACATAACGTCAAAACCCACATTGCAGCATGATACAGACCTAAAATTAATGTGTTTCAAGCTTTATTAATACACAGCGGCTCTGTCAAAGCTGCGTATAAAGCACCGCACTGCACTCCACAATAAAAAAAGTTTTGACACCTCTGGTCTAGAGGTAAATATATAAAAACACAACAACAACATCAGAACAACAGTGCAAACATGACTTATTAAGGTGACCGGTGTTATAAAGTGTCCATTTTAGTGCAGATTTTCTAAAGTGTCAATGGTACAGATATTAAAGAGGATGAGGTCCCACCGAGACATTGTGGGTTTTATTGGGGAGACACAGCACGGAGGAGACTGATGGACAATGGTCTACAGTCCCTTAGCCAATCAGGACGCAGAACACGACGCATGTTCATATGGTGTAAAAAAAACATGCAAAATTACACAAAAAAGGTGAAACTCGATATAGCGAGGGACAACTCTAGCGCATTTATCCAGTTACAGGTGTTTTTACTGTTCAAACTGCTTGCCTTCATGGAGATACATAAGTTTAAAGCCATAATATCGAACATTCCAGGCAAAGAAAAGCTACACAGTGCATCTTTAAGCGTGTCTGCAGATGTGAGTAGTCTGCATTTATACGTCCTGGACTAAACTTGTCTCGTAAGATCCATATGTCTAAGAACAAAGCCCGTATGGTGGACTGCTGACTTGGTGGCTTCACTGCATTAATATCTAACACACAATCTTATTATTTATGCCTCTGGATCTGTGGGCACGTCCGCACGCCATTTTTAACCCCACTGATCTCTCCTCTGCGGACCTTCATCGCAGCGTCAAGTGAATAATTTATACTCGAGGAATTTTCTCGCGCCGCGGAGATAAAGGGTGTCGTTGTCGTCGCTAGCACAATAAGACATGTCTGGATTTATATAGAGTCTGTGTGATATGCTCTTTGCGATGACCGACGGAGGCTGATAGGGGAGGATGTAGAGAGAAAAGCTCTTTGTCCCAGAGTTCAGATGAAACCCACGGCCAAAAGGTTCACAGTAATGTCCCAAATTCCACTGGTTCACTCCAAAATGACTGTGTGTGTTCACCGAATCGCTGACGTTTGAAAGTGTGCGATGAAAGAGACACATTTTTATTTTGTGTATTGTTTTTGCGGGGCCTGGGTTTTCTCTTTTAATGCAAATTTTATGATGATTATTTACGTATTGCACTTTGAATGACTTTGTGGTCTGATTGTGCTACAAATAAACTTGCCTTGTCTTATGTTTTTGTCATAGTTTGAGATATTTTTAAAGAACTGTGTCTAGAATAGATGCTGCATTGTGTTTACTGCCAGGTTGATGTTGTGTGTAAAGTCCTTTTCCTGTTTATCCCCAGCGCTGCTCGCCTGTGCCCTGTGCTTCAACGTGGATGAGAAGAATGGCATGTCATTCACTGGAGGTTCACTGGAGGACATGTTCGGTTACACTGTCCAGCAGTTTGAGAACAGCGAGGGGAAATGGTGAGTAAAGAGCCCCTGTGCTTGTTTGTGTTATATACGCACATGTAAGCGGAACATTACACACAATTATTGCAAATCTAATCAAATCTTAATGACATCAGTAAACGTTTTTGCTGGTCTTGTAAAAAAAAAAAACTGTCCCGAAATGCCCTGACGAAGACATTGTGAGTTGAAAGCTGATATTTTGCAAGGTTATGTTTGATGTATGACAGTAAAAATATGAAGATAATGTGAAAGAAAAGAAAAATTCTAATTTGTCAACTGGATAAAAAGGTGTAGGAGTGAAGACGTTTGGCTGCTTCTTCAGTTCTGGTCGGATTACTGCTTTACACTGATTTATATCTGTCTGAAGGGAGGAGCTAACTACAGTGACACTAAAACTGATTGTTTACAGTTTCTATTTATAGGCCAGGTCTAATGAGCTTCAGACAGATATAATACATTGTCCAGCAGTAATCTGACCAGAACTGAAGGAACGGCGTGAATGAGCAGCAAAATGTCTTCATTCTAAAAGCTATTACAGACAAGATAACGTGAACTAGAAGTGGGTGAAATTTTATTGTTTTAATTTATTGTTTATTTTTTATTTTTTTAAAATATTATTATTTTTTATTTTTATTTGATTTATTTTATTTTATTTTATTTTATTTTATTGTTTTATTTTTTATTTTATTTTATTTTATTTTTATTTTTATTTTTATTTTTATTTTTATTTTTATTTTATTTTATTTTATTTTATTTTTATTTTTATTTTTATTTATTTTTTATTTTATTTTATTTTTATTTTATTTATTTATTTATTTATTTATTTATTTTTTTGTAGTCTCCTGATAGTTGATTTTCAGACAAGCGTGAAATGAGTGCAAAATTACCAACAGAAGTGCTGAATTATTACTTTACACCTTTATTTGCAAGATTACAATACACTTATCTGCTCTTTTTTGCAGCATTTTTTATTAGAAATTTAACAAATCTTCAAAACAGTATCCACAGTATTAGCCATAATTCAATAATCTGTCCAACTCTAACATGAGCTACTGGTCACATGGTAAAAAGTCACATTTTTATACAGCGTTTTTCCACCTTCAAGACACTCAAAGCGCTTTACATAAAGGAATCACACTGCGCAGACACTGGGGGTGAGGTGGGTTAAGTGTCTTGCCCAAGGACACAACAACAGTATTCATCTGTGGGATCTGACCTCTCTACCAGTGATTTTTATGTTGAGAGCAGGATTTGTACTGCCAACCTTTTGGATCAGGGAGCTAATGTTGCCCCTATTATAAAATATACTGTTGTAACAATAAACTCATTGGACGGCACATTATAACTCAGTTCAATTCATCTTTTTCCAGATTCATGGCCCATTTTTAAACAAGAACAGTGACAAAATAAACAGTAAACATTTATATTTTAGAAAGAACCGCACCAGATTCACACAAGATTGCACTGAATCTTATATTTCTGAGTGACATTATTATTTAATTTCAGGCTTATTCAGCTGCAATTAAAACTGTAAATTAAAGTTCGTGTAGCGTAGTAACAACTCTGTCGCACTAGTCCGTCAAAAACCCTCCAAAATTACCCGTAAAGCGTCATTTTAATCCACCTGCAGCTTTTGGAGACGAACTCAGATAGATGTTACTTTGTTCAGTTGCTGTTTGCGTTTATAATAACAAATTTCAAACATGGCGCTGCTTTACTTTTTTTACTGTGATGGTAAATGCCAGCTGTGTGTCCATCGAGGGCTTGTACGTTTACGACTTGACCCGTTCGTCTTAAAATTAGACACTAGAGTATCCACATCCCAGACATGTAAACGCGTCGACACCGGACACATGGGGATTCGTGTTATACAGGGTTAGGAACTTTACACTTTAAAACACACGCACTTCAAAAGCCCGCTGTTAAATCGTATTCGAGGAGGACCACTGTCTCTTCGCGTCACGTTGACCACAGTTTGACACTTTTACTTGTTTTGTTCTTTACTACCTCCAGATGTCGTTCCCACATGGCTCTACCTGCACTAATAACCTTATCAAGCTCATATGAGATCAGTTATAGTCACCCACTCACCGTCTGTCTGCAAAATCAGCTGGAAACCCAAGCTTAAATCTACCTGCTCCAGATAAGGACGGTGCTTTTCCAGGAAGTAAAAGTATGACCCATGCACTTAAAGTTGATAAAGTCTAGAAATTACTTTTTTTTTTGGGGCGAGAGATGAAAAAAGATACCTAAAGGACAGGAAAAGGGGTAGCCGTATATAACCGGAGATGTGATGTTGCTGTGGGGAAATAATGAACAGATAGAGGTGATGTAAAACTCCAGCCTCTATAACTAGAAAGTGGCTGATGGATCACAGATGTCCGCCCCCACGACCCCGCCCTCCACCCCCGCGAAGCCCCTCGGTCTCAGCGTAGTACTAAAAAATAGATAAATGATGTGAAAATGCGGTGCATATGTAGTGGGTTCATCTTCTACATGTCGTACATTTTTACACGAGTTTACGCTTAAAGAATAAAACGCTATTAGTTACAGATACAGATGTGGGTTTTTTCATGGCCGATACTGATGACAGTTGTTTAGAATATGGAGAAACCGACTTCAGTTAAGCTCTGGTGATATTTTTGGGCCAATACGTTGGCTTGATTTTGAGGATTTTCGCCAAATTATGCGCTTTTAATTTACGACAAGCTCATCTACAGTCTCCTTTTAACACAAACCTTCAACAGAGCAGTGCAGTCACGTTTTGAGCAGCCATCTTTTTGCATTTAAGTGTTGAAATAAAGCTTTGTCTGAGTACGCTTCTTTTAACGACTGACAGGAGCAAAGGACCAAAGAGAAAGAACTCGGGGAACATTTTTAACCGTGTTTATTTACGAGATTCAACGTGCAAATGAAGGTAGATCGATCAGTGAGTTGAGAGCGGAGTGTTTGCCGTCGTCCAGGGGTAGAGCGGGAGTAGCAGAGTCTGAGACGAGGTGAACTGTACCCGTAGTGAAGGGCTGGGTCGGAGACAGAGGAGCTGAGCGGGATCTGGTGAGGAGCAAAAAAAAGAGTCAAAAAGCGCAAAAAAAACATGAACTGAGCCAAGCAGAGTTGTACCACAAAGTGCAGCTGATTGCAGATTACGTCCAGGTATGTAAAGGAGGAGCTCAAAATCTCCGCCCAGCTCCAGGCTCCGATACAGAAATGAGGGGGGAAAATTGTGCAAAAATGGCAGGACAGACTGGGATCATGACAACTCTATAAGCAGCAGATCAGCCGAAACAAAATATCGGCCTGAGCTGAAGATTTAAGGCCGATTCGATAGTGCAAATATCAACTCTAAAGAAAGTCCCGCTTGAGTTAGCCTGTGCAGCGAGCTAAAATGTCAAAATAATTAAGCTCTTGTGCAAAAACGCGAACATCATCGTAAAAAGTGAAGACTAGTTTAACTGTTCAGTCACTCCCAGAACTCCAGATACTTAAATCCATGTGTTTCCTTTCTGCTGCAGTCCGTATAAGTCTTATTAATTAACTAAACGACTACAGCCCTCGTCCTGGGGCCTCGTTCACCTCACGAATATGGTTTTATATAATAATGTAACAAAAGCAGCAGTGGTATTATATTGTCATTAGTTTTGGTGGAAAGTGTTTTGCAATTTCTCAATAAAAGAGAAAAGTTACTTCCCTCGTAAGGCGTAGCAAGGGAATAACACTGATTGAGCTGTTGTGGGGTAAATATAGCAACAATACCACTCAGAACTAGATAAGAGCTGGGTGTATATAGACTTTTAATGTGTAAATCTTTAATAGTCATTTCAAGTTTTAGCGTTGGGTATAAATTATTGTCCTGTGATGCCCGGTGTAGTTTTCCTGCGTCGCTGTTGTTGACCAGGGCCCATTACAGCTGAGGAATGTTAATAAGCGCGAGTGTTTGGAGGAGGCACATCACCGCCTGTTTTTAGCACACATTTGAGTGACACTTTGGAGAAGCTCATGTGTACATAGTCATGGACAGGCTGCAGTTGTGAATGTTAGCATATGTAGCCTATTTTGCCTATCACGGTGCCCTTGGTACTCCAAAGTCTTGGGAAAGTTAGAAGATAGAACGATAGTCACTGTGCAAAGATTATCAGGACTTGCGCTAATGTTTGTCGTAGCATTAGCCTGAGCTCATGATTCCATAGATTGACTTGAATTAATGATAAAGCTGTAATATTTCACAGTGAGAAGGAATAGATAAATGAAAACTTTAGATTTTTAGATTTTTTTTGATTATTTGGATTAACCATATTTTGAATGCATGCTTTTATTATTATTTATTTATTTATTTATTTATTTATTTATTTATTTATTTATTTATTTATTTATTTATTTATTTATTTATTTATTTTATTTTTTTTTATTATTACTTATCAAAGCAAGTCTCTATAGTTTGTCAAGTCTGTTCACTGACAATTGGAACTGAACTAACTGTAGTGCAATGGGAAAACATAATTACACCGCCTGGCCAAAAAAAAAGTCAGCACCAAAAAAAATAAAAGGTCACACACTCTAATATTTGGTTGTTCCACCTTTAGTTTTGATTACGTCACACATTCACTGTGGCATTATTTCGATTTCGCTTCTGCAACGTCACAACATTTATTTCCATCCAGTGTTGCATTCATTTTCCACCCAGATCTTGCATTGATGCTGGTCGAGTCTGACGCTGCACAAAGCTTCTCCAGCGCATCCCAAAGATTCTCAATGGGGTTAAGGTCTGGACTCTGTGGTGGACAATCCATGAGTGAAAATGACGTCTCATGCTCCTGATCCACTCTGTCACAATTTGAGCCTGATGAATCCTGGCATTGTCATCTTGGAATACGCCCGTGCCATCAGGGAAGAAAATAATAAGAATAAAAACCTGGTCATTCAGTATATTCAAGTGTCAGCTGACCTCATTGTTGCTGAACCTAGACCGGACCAACTGCAGGATTCTCGTACCTATTATTTGCTTAGTTAAATCCAGACCGTGACTTTTTTTTTGTCCAGGCAGCGTATATAGAATAATGAAATCTATTTAAACCAGGCAATTGTGGCGACCGTGTATTTTATATAACTTAAACGGGCTAATTAAACCTGTTTTAATCAAGTGTGGTTGAGGTTACTCGAGTTCCAGCCAACAACTCCATTAACCGTGTTTTTGCTTGTTACAAAATTCATGTGGATATTTCCTTTTCCAGGATTTTAATTGGGTCGCCGTTGTCGGGACAGCCAGCCAGGCGCACAGGAGACGTCTACAAGTGCCCCGTTCAGGAAGGAGAAAATAAATGTATCAAGCTAGAATTACCAAGTAAGTCAAGCTTTTCACTGTACGTGTTTGTGCGTAACATTTCATAATTTGTCATTTAGTTTGAGGAAGTGGGGCTCAACTCAACAGGAAGTGAGTCCAATAAACAAGGCTTTTATAATTATATTTTAATTAAGAAGATAAACACGTGTCCAGCCAGTCACTGTCTCCACTGCTTCTGTCTACGTTTGTTTCAACAAATCTGCCCGTTTGCGTTTCGCCCGCTCGCTGTGATTTTCAAATGAATACTTGTCAGCGAGAACGTTTACATCTCGGTCCTATCAGCGAGTAGGAGTGACCGTTCCTCTGCGTAATGAGCGCTTACAGTAAGGCCTTAAAACAGCAGTTAGCAGTTCTTTGTTGTTATCTGGGATGAGTCAGATAGAAGAGCTCAAATCTTATAACGTCAAGTTTAGTCTGCACAAGCTCCACTGGGAGTATCTTAAGCCTGGCAGCTGGAGCCAGAGATCCCAGAGAACAACAGGGAGGGGCAGCCATGAAGACGGCCACATTACCATCACAGAACACGGACACGAAGCGAAGGCCTGAGTCAGCACCTGTGTCACCTACAAACGCACACAACATCACTATTTAACGAGACGTGCGTAATCAGGCGACCCTTTTTTCCTCAGTCTAATTATGTTTTATTTGCACACTTACTCAACTAAAGCAGTTGCCACAGGCCACAATGGATCGAGTGAAATCTGTGGTAATTATTTAGCAATTGTAGGTTGTATTTCGCCCAAAACCATTACAACGCTCAATGAGAGTTTCGTAATATGCGTGAACACAGTTAATCCAAAATTAAATCTGACATTTTTTAAGATCTGTGGCAAATGAAATAGGCAAAGCAAGTTTATTTGTATAGCACGCAAAGTAAGTGAAGTAAAGACAGTAAAATCACAAAACAAACATAACAAAACATAAATAATCATCCTAAAATTCACATTAAAACTGAAAAGTGGAGAATAAAAACTTTTCAGGCATATGCGCAGCTAAAAAGAACAGTTTGGAGCGTGGATTTAGACATTAAACATATAATTTTGTCATTATTTTTTGCTTTCTTTGGTGAAACTTTATAATAATCCACCCTTGAAGCATGAACAGACCTAAATAATAATGATAATAATAGTTTAATAAGAAGTAGGAGTTACTAAGCGCTTAATAAACGCTTTGTTCATCATGAAGTAAGTCTTTCTTTATGTTTTATTAAGGCTAATGGTGTAGTTGTTATAAAGATGCACCATTTCTTGGCCTCTACTGAAGTTCGCATGACAGAAATTCAGATTGTCCATCCAACCAAAACACGGTTCATTTGCAGACAGGAGCCGTTTTGCGATGTAATCTCCGAGGTCTCTTTAAGGCAACGAGAATAGTCAGATATATTAGATTTGTTCAGCTTCTTAGGGGAGTTTTACCGAGGACAAGGCGCGTATTATCTGCAGCTCGGTCAAAGCAGAGTTCTGTCTGGGTTCATCATAAACCGCCAATTTCCCACCGTGTCTCCATGTTGTACGGAGAACTGCATATTTGGCGTGCATACAGCGGCTTAAATTAGGGGCATTCAAGTGAGAAAAGGACTTTCCTTAAAACAATTCAAAGTGTGAGAAGTGCGGTCGCGAGGAAGTAGGTGATAAGATATGTCCTGGCTGCGTAGTATGTACATCCCACAGCCTAAAAACAATGCAAACACTTTAGATTTACAGTGTTTTTTCTTTATTTTTAGCAAAAACTGAAGTCATAACTCGCGTCTAATTGAAATCAATGACAGTTGAACATCTGGGGATCCACTCGGGGGTTTATTCAGAGCGTGGTTAAAATTAAAGTGTCATGTGATGTTGCAATCTCACCATTCCTCGCTGCTCTTGGGAAAGTAAGAAATGCAGTTCATATTTGAATGTATGTGATTTAACTCCGTCTTCTCCTTTGGGAAACAAACACAAACTCATCCAGCCGTGGTTCCTCTGTCCCCGGGTTTATTTTCTGTTTATTCATCCATATTTTTTATTGTAGAAAACACAACAGTTCCCAACCTAAACGAAGTCAAAGAGAACATGACCATGGGAACCACACTAGTGACCAATCCCAACGGAGGATTTCTGGTAGGTTGGAATTTGCGCTTTGAAAAAATAAATGCACTTGAATTGATATTTTCCATGCCAATAACAAAAGAAGAAGCAGAGCGTGAGTATTTTTAGTGTTTGCTGGACCTTTGGACTTGGCTTTTCCCACTGTGGTTATGAGAAAGTACTGTACATGTGAACTCTCTGTTGCATAATTGTATGAAGCATGTACGTGTGGGCCAAAACAGTGTTATTGTTGCAATCTCATGAAACTGTCATTAATTAAAAGTGACAGGAGGAGCTGAGACGCTTTTTACTTTTCCTATAATGTGACTTATTGCCTCATTTCAGAATAAATGTATTTAAATTGTGTGCAGCTGTGTATAGCGGATCTTTCAGCGCTACGGGACTGTTTATGCCATTACTTCATTACTTTACACATTAACACATCACAATTACAAAAACAAACATGTTGGACAATTACAGAAACCACAACAGTGCCAGTCTGTAATAAAGCAAACAATTTCCATAACGCTCTTGTTGCAATCGAAGCCAAACAGAGGAAATTAAAACTTATGCTTCACTCAGGACATGTGCTTTACGCTTATAGCTCAAAAATGTAAAAATGTATAAAGAAAAAGTTATTATTTGTTACTTCAGATGCAGTGTGGACACTTCAAAGGGTCTGTTTCTTACATATACAGTTGCATCTATGTATATATTTGTATTTCCTGTGTCTGCAGGCATGTGGGCCTCAGTACGGGTACATGTGCGGGCAGCAGCAGTACATCTCAGGTGTTTGCGCCAACGTCAGCTCTTCCTTCCAGATTCTGAGCTCCATTGCCCCCGGTGTGCAAGGTAAAACATCAGTGACAGCCCGCTAATCACAGCAGCAGCAGCAGGATGTGACGTCCGGAGCGTAAATGAAGCGTCTCAGGAATAGGAGATTACGATCTTGTCAGCTAGCTCCACCCAAAGACCCCACGACGTGACTCTTCTCTGTGTAGTGCAAAAGATTAGAGCCTTCTTCGTTCTCGTTAATGTAAACTTACGCGTGACCCCAGCCCGCCGTGGTGGTGCTCCGCGATATGCCCAAGTTTGGAGACAGTTTACTGGGGCTGCTCTGTGTTTCCCTGGAAGGAAACAGCGCAGAGAGCAGCCCAGTGTAAACAGTCTATGCCTCTGCTGTCTTTTCTTTCTCACATTCCTGTTATCATCCATGGATCATCCCAACAGCGCGCTCACATGTTTGTAAATGTTTGAAGAAAATCTCAAAATAGAAGTAGAATAAATGACAGGAGAATAAATCCAAATGCTTAAAAAGTTGCTAGTTTTTAACATTTTTGACCTAACAAATTACCCCAAACATAATAAACATTTTAACTACGCTGTTTTATCATGACATTAATCAGTTTTGTTTGATTTCAGAGTGCGCTAAAGAGTTGGATATTGTAATTGTCTTGGATGGATCGAATAGTATCTACCCCTGGTCGAGTATAACGGAATTTCTAGTGCGCTTCCTTTCAAACATAGCCATCGGACCAAAACTTTCACAAGTAAGTTCTTTAATTTTTACAGCCAGACTTTAAATATCCTGCGTTATTATGAATGAGGTTGACATAATGACTGAAAACTGCGCCTTAAGTGAATTCACTGATTCAAGTCGGCTGCGTTTCTGTCTGCTTGTGTTAGAGCAGTGTGCAGAGTGGTTAGGTTTTATTATGGTTACATTGATCGTCTTGGAGCGTTTGCAGTTTTCCAGAGGGCAAGGCTGGAAAACTGTCTCACTGCTGATTCTGGTGGTTGTAAGTCACATCTTCCATGGGTGCCCAGTCGCTCTGCGCACTTTGTTAAGTACATTTATACATATCCCAACAGACGCACCCACATCCTCTGCACAATGTCAGAACAGGCGTGGACCGTGAAGCATCGACACGAGGGAGAAACGGAAAAGTCAATGACATTTCTAATTTTGTTCTGTTTAATAATAAGGATAAAATTGTGTGTTTTTGCAGGTGGGCATTGTGTCTTATGGTGAGACAGTGACTCACAACGTCAACCTGAGTCAGTTTGACAACACTGCAGACCTGGTGGACTTTGTCAAAGAGCTTCCTCAGCAAACAGGCTTCAAGACCATGACTTTTCTGGGTATTGACACGGCCAGGTAATTAACGCCAGACTGTGTTACTCCACTTGGTATGTTTAAAACCCTAACCAACAGTTTAACACACCTCTTTGTGGTCAGGCTGTTGGGTCGGCTTTTAGGCGAGGGAGGCTTTTAAAAGGGTTGTGGTAGTAAGAGTTAGTGCTATAAACACAATTTCTTAGTATTTACTCCCATTAACAAAGAGCAAATGAATATAATTATGAACATATTATAACATATTCTTAAAAAAACTTTGATCCAACATTTGCAAAACAGTTTTTTTTCAACAGCAGAAAAAAGCAGCATTAGAAAAAAGGCAGATTTAAAATAGATCGATTAGAAATTCAAATACTCTTTAGCCAAATAACAATAATAAGAGACTAAAACAAAAACTGCTGTACCTGTTAGGAAGGAGGCGTTTATGCCCGAGCGCGGGGCTCGACCTGGAGTTAAGAAAGTCATGGTGACTGTGACGGACGGAGAGTCACATGACTTCTACAACATGAAGACGGTGATCGCAGACTGTCAAGACGACGACATCGAGAGGTTTGGCATCGCTGTAAGTACAATCTAAATCTTGTTAGTTTATCCAATTGTAAAGCCACTTTCTAAAATGAAGACTTATTGCTCAATAGTACAACCTTTTATAGTAATTTGATTGTCTGTGTAGGTGCTGGGAGACTACAATCGACAGAACAAAAGTTCAGAAGAAGTACAGAAGTTTATTAAGGAAATTGAATCAATCTCTAGTGAACCATTACATGACCATTTCTTCAATGTATCAGATGAGTTTGCTCTTCTGAGCATCGTGGACGCTCTGGGAAGCAGGATATTTGCATTGGAGGGTACATACAAATACATATTTATAACCTTAACTATGTTGTAATAATGCTCATGTTTATAATCTAAACTATGTTGTAATAATGCTCATGTTTATAACCTTAACTATGTTGTAATAATGCTCATGTTTATAATCTAAACTATGTTGTAATAATGCTCATGTATGTTCACCTCATTCTTCAGCTACAACTGGCAATTTCACCTCCTCCTTTGAGATGGAGATGTCTCAAACTGGCTTCAGCGCTCACACGTCTAAAGTAAGTGACGTGAAGTGAACACATACTGTACTACCCAGGCAAGACATACAACTTTCTTACTGCATTCTTAAGAGAAATTCAGTATTTCTTAGCTTGAATGTTATTTCAAGGTGAGACTTTCAGGTTGTATTTTAGAGCCTCCAGTTTTTACAGGAAATATAAACATAGCATTATCTACACTGCAGCACTTCATCAAAGCCGAGCAGCAAATGTCTCTGTACATTTGTGTGAAGGGAATATTTAATTGTTCATTTATGGATGTGATACTTACATCATATAGATCCACTGGTGAGAAAGTTGCTTTGGATAATTCTCTGGTGCAGACAGAACACCACATTATTATCTCTGGTCCGTATTGGGCCCTTGGTGATTCATTTCGCTCGTTTGTAGACAGAGAGGCTCCCTGTGCTGCTGCTGTGCACTGGTCTAGTGGCATGAGAGGTTCAGTGATGGAAACAGACACACGGGAGCAGAGGTTGAATCACATGCTTGTTTAGACACACTTCCTGCCCCTGATTCATGTTTGGAAGCTATTGTTGAGTTACAGCTACTGCTACACTCATTCAACACTAGACACAACACAATAAATCTACTACAACAGAGGAAGTAACTCCACGCAATTTACTTTGACTAATGAACAATGTCATATCCTCTGTGCCCCTCCTCTTCCGTGTAGATAATAATGACAAATATTTTGGTTAAATTGTGTGTTTCGTATCTTATTACTTCAGCGGTTATTGTAGTTTCAGTTCAAAATGTGTGATTGTGCTCTCTGTTGTGTATGTGTAACCCCCACAGGACGGTGTGCTGCTCGGTGCGGTCGGAGCCTATGACTGGAACGGGACAGTTGTGATGCAAACTTCTAAAGGATCCATAGTTCCCGGGAAAAATAGTTTCTACAACGCAGAGACCGAGGCAGGATATGAGCAGCTGGCTGGATACATCGGTAGGCTCAACTCTGAACTCCAGCTCGAAATTCTCAGACATTTCTAAAGCAAAAAAGTGAGATGACCAGCTAAATCTTCCATTAAATTAGAAATATAATGTGATGTTCTCATTCACTCATAAGAGACTGAAACTTTTGGAGAGCTATAAAACATTTACAGCAAAATTATCTTTATCAACATGTCACTGCTGTGTATTTAAACTCAGGCCTATCCCAGTTTTCATCCAAAGGTGGAAAACACTCAAAACACTTTTCATGCGCAGAAACTGAACACACATTTGCACATGTTGATTTCTTTGTCCTTAGGGTATGATGTCCAGTCAGCCTCCACCCCTGATGGTGTCCTCTACATCACTGGAGCCCCTCGCTACAACCACACGGGGCGGGTTGTCATATACCGTTTGGATATGGACAATAACATTGACGTCTCACAGATCCTCAGGGGAGAACAGGTCAGCAACATGACAGAACTGTGTTTTGTTTTTTGTGTTACTGAAGTGTTGTTATTGTTGTATTCATTTTATAGGTAATAAAAGAGTTCTCCCAGGGTTTCCATACAATCGCCTCATCAACATTGTCCAAATGTCTTCAGTAGCATAACTAACTATCTTGTAGCACAGCCAATAAATCTTCAAACTTCCATTTGGCTTCTATCTTTCCAAGGTCAAGTCGAGAAATACTTGGCTTACATGCAAGTTTACTCATATTTACTTGTTTTATTGTTTTACACTTGGTGTACTTCCTGAGCCCCACACAATCAGCTCCTTCTCCCTTGTTGTAACCTCTAAGTGATGATTGAATCATTTTTGCTCAACAGATTGGGTCGTATTTTGGCAGCGTCCTACAGACAGTGGATGTAGACAAAGACTCCTTCACTGATCTTCTGTTAGTTGGAGCTCCAATGTACATGGGCAGTGAAAAAGACGAGCAGGGTCAAGTGTATGTTTACAAGATCAATGAGGTAATTCTGAATAATTGAATAATGTTTGTAATGTTATAAATGAGGTCGCTCATGTTTTCTCTTTGCTCAATAACAGGATGGCCGCTTTGAGTATGAATTCACTTTAAAACCCATAAATCAGTCATGTTGTACTGCCCACTCAGACGCTTGCACCAATAAAAATGAACCTTGCGGGGCTCGATTTGGTACGGCCATTGCCGCAGTATCAGATCTCAACTTGGATGGATTTAATGATGTAGCCATTGGGGCACCTCTAGAAAATGACCACAAAGGGGCTGTGTATATTTATCATGGTGAGGGGGCCACGCTGAAGGAGAAATATGTTCAGGTAAGGGTCAGAATAAGAGTCAAATATAATAAGATGAATATGCTTTAAGTATTTGTGGTCTTTCAGAGAATTCCTGCAGGCGGAGATGGTGACAAAATCAAGTTTTTTGGTCAGTCTATTCATGGAGTCATGGATCTTAATGGAGATGGAATCACTGATGTTACCATTGGAGGCCTTGGGGGAGTGTCTCTGTTCTGGTGAGTAACATCACAGTAAAATACATTTACTCCCAAAATAGTACATTCCTTTAGTGAAAAAACGGAATATTAAGCATCCGGTTTTCCATTGTCCAAGTTGGGTTTGGACAGCTGTTCCTGTCCCTTTGGGCTTGTAGGCTGGAGAGGAACAGCTTCCTAATGATCGCTCCCTTAAAGCCTTTGCTAGATTGTTGGAGACAGACCTCAAGACATCAGCCCACAAAGTTTTCAAACATCAGCCCACATGTTGTGATTTAGAGTCCCAGGCCTCCCCTCTCCCACAGACTCTTCTTGCCAAAGCTGTGTGAAAACTGCATCTCCCATGAGGCTTAGAGCTGAAATGCATTTGGCAAGAAATTGCAAGTGTGTGATTGTGAATCTCACTATTTGAGAGAAAAAGATATACATTAAATACACCCACTCCTCATGACTGTGGGAAAATGGAGATGTAGTGTAGTTTTGTGCGCCTGGATAAAGTTAAGTGAGTCTGCACCATGTTGACAAGTTTATTGAAAATTGACAGGTCCAGAGATGTGGCAGAGCTTCATGCCAACATGACCTTTGACCCTCCTAAAATTCGACTTCAGCAAGCTCAGTATCAATGTGAACATAACGGTCGCAAATCAGTGTGTGTAAAAACACAAGTGTGTTTTGTCTACACAATCAAATCTGATAACAAGGACAACAAAGTGGACAATGGTGAGTGACAGAACAGGATCACTGTCATTTTGTCTTTGTGTTTCTAATGTGTATTTTTGTGTTTTGTGTAACAGAGATGTTCTATAATCTGACGGTTGACGCTCTCCGGGCCAAAGCCAGGGCCTCGTTTCTCGATAAAGAGGGTAAAAGTGACCGGAGGATTAGACGCAATTTCACCATTAGTGACGGAGAAAGAAAATGTCTAGAGGAGACTTTTATGATGTCGGCAAGTACCATTTAATGAGGTCTCAGCTTGTTTAGTCTGACTCTGGCAGTTTGGCAACAGCAGTACTTGACTTGACTGACAAATTCAAAAGAAATGAACGATCAGAAATGAATACAAACTTAAAGCTTTTTGGCCAGTTGCCAGTTGCAGTGTTAAAGCCGTGGGGACTTGCAGGTTTGTAACATCACAGTAAAAGTAATATCAGGATCAAAACTTGTTAAATGTGACCCTGTACTGCAGTTATGATCTGTTTGTCAGCATTTGGAACGTGTAAAGTAGTGCAAGTTCCTATTCTAGCCACTCAAAATGGTAATGCATTTTTCTGATTAGCAGTACTGGGACTCCAGAGGGAGTAACTAATCAGTGGGAACAGCTGCTGTTCAGTGTGGCCTCCATGAATACCTGCTCTGTTCAAAAACATTTATCAGGGTAGTTTTATCTGACAAAGATTTAGTACTTGCCAGTTCTGGTGTCAACACTGAACTAAACCAAATGGGGAGACACAACAATAAGGCCGAGTTCCCACTGCACACAAACCTGTGTATACATTGACTGGACTGGTTTTAATGCTGTACTTCCCAGAGATTTTTAATAACACCTCATTGTCATTATTTTGTCTTAATCAGGCCAGACTGGATTTCAGGGACCCTCTGATGGTGTCTCTGGATTTTGGACTGGTTAATGAAGACAAGGGACCAGTATTGGATGAAAGTCTTCCTCGTTCTATCAACAAAACAGTGAGTTTGCTAATATTTCACTGATAATTATGTTTTGTTATAGTTGTATACAGTTATTTGTGCATACATACATAAATTCCCACTACATGTGAACATGCAACAGCTGACGCTCATCAGTCAACACTTCTTTGGGCAGCGTTAGTGTTCAGCCCCATCTGGCATTAAAGTCTTCCCACACTCCTCCAGGCATAGTTAA
The DNA here is from genome assembly GCF_009829125.3 of Periophthalmus magnuspinnatus. Lineage (NCBI taxonomy): Eukaryota > Metazoa > Chordata > Actinopteri > Gobiiformes > Gobiidae > Periophthalmus > Periophthalmus magnuspinnatus. Next base: position 20,246,527 of record NC_047148.1, on the reverse strand, counting down.
CTAACAAGATGTTTGTGTAATCCATTTAAATTATAGCTGTGAGAGTGATGTTCCCTGATAAGGTGGAAAAATATCTCAGTGTTTACATGAGAACAAAGCTCTGACAAACAACACAGTTTAAGCATTATAACCTGTCAAAATTTAGTAGAAGTGACTTGAATTATGCAGTGCAGAACAAGGAGCTATAGCAAAGTCTGTTTTTGTTATTGAAAGGAAGAGAAGGGGACGCAGAGCTAAAGGAAGTCATCAAACGGAAGCTTGCATTTTTTTCTTATTGAGACATTGTGCTGTACGTGATATTCAAGACTCTCAAGTGTTAGACGAGTTGTTTAGTCCTATGGGAGATAACAGAGATAACAGAGAAAGAAAACAACATTAGGCATTAGAGCGATCTGAAGGTCATCATTTCTTTCAAATCTACAAGACACAACTATTATTTTATGTTTTATCTTTCAGATCCCTTTAGTGGACTGTGGGAGTGACGAGAGGTGCATCACTGATCTGTCACTCAAAGCAGAGCCAAGTGTAAAAACGTAAGTCATGTGGTATTACTGTCAAGGTTGCAGTTTTCTTTTTAGACTTGTCCTCCTATTAAATTTGGTACTTTACTGCCCCCCTCAGGTGGAGTGTGTCCATTACATAATGTGTTACTATTTGTTTTTTCCAGAATGGTCATCAAGGCAAACAAGGAGAGGATAGACGTGAAAATCAACATTAAAAACTCCAAAGATAATGCATACAACACAAAACTCATGGTCAGCTTCACACCAAACATTAATTATGTTAAAGTTGAGGTAAGAGAATCACACTGCTCTTTATCTGGTTCATTTAAGCTCGATTATAAGTTGTATTTTTGTAGCCTGAAAAAGACTGCTCTTTGAACAACACAAAAGTGGAGTGTGCTGTTGGATACCCCTTTTTGGGAAGCAATGTGGAGGTTGGAAACACATTTTCTTTTACTCCACCAAGTGTATTCCAGTCCAGTGGTATATTTTTGAAATGCATGTTTAAATTTCTACTAGGAAAACCTGGAAGTGAAGTTTGAGGTGAATCCAGCACATATTCAAAACGAAATCCAAATCAATGTGACAGCAACGAGGTAATAGACGTGATGCTTTGTAAGAATTACTTTCCAAACTTGTTATAAAACATGTTTTGTTTTTGTCTCAGTGACAGTGAAGAGTTAGAATCGACCTTATATGACAACTCAGCGTACTTTTCAATCCCTGTGCAGTATGAAGCTGGACTTATTTTCTCTGTGTGAGTAAACGTAACAATGACCATGTTCAGAAAACAAATAAATAAAAGCTGTTTGGTTTACTGTAAGGGGCATCGACACAACTGTAACTGCTCGATGTGCCTGGATTGATGCCTCAGGGACATAGAAAGTTGTGCTTTATTCTTATTTCTTCAAACAATCTTTTTTTTTAAAAGTTTGACTGATCACACGTTGCTGTCTGTATGTGCAGGTGGCCCGTTGATGAACATATCATTGTTAAAGAGGGTGAACAGTTTGCAGCCGTGTTCAATGACACCAGAATGATTGGGGAGGAGATCAACATCACATATACAGTGAGTCGTCCCAATGGATTATTTTTGGACCATAAGAGAAAATAAATGTGTCAGTAACTAATTATAACGTTTAGGTGGAAAAAACTGGTGATATTAAAACTCCAGAACTTGATCTGAGAGTGACCTACCCTCGCCTGTCTCCAATGAGCAACAACTTATTGTACTTGACTGATATCAAAACCAGCTCGAAGGTACAAACTATTGTTGCTTTTGAGAAAATATTTTGTCGAAATGCCTGCCTCATATTTGGTCACTTTGTTTTCTTTAAAGGTTAAGTGTAACGCTGCAGAGCTGATCAACCCCGAGAAGCTTAACCCAAACAGTGTAAAACCAAACCCTAAAAAAGAAACTCTGGGAAACTTTGTGGTGGTAAGTTTACCTGTAGAAATAAGACTTTGGTTAATATTTGTGTTTATTACTTTTTTTTTCTTCACAGAGCTGTAAAAACCTGCCGTGTGCATCTTTTATTTGTGCCATTCCAGAGGCAAAAACAAGTCAAGTCAATGTAACTTTCAGAGTTTGGAAACCTACGTTCATCACGGTTTGTTAAACAGTTGATCTAATACGACACTTCATGACGATTACTTACAATTACAAAAATGACAAGATATGTTTATATTTCACAGGCTGAATTTTCCAGTCTGCACATGCTCGTAAATGCTACACTGGGAATTAAAAACTCAGATCTGTTTGTACTTAGTAGCACTAGCAGAACAAGAAGTGTAAGTAAATCATTATTATGCTTTATTTATTTATTTGTTATTTATGTGTGCAATTAATAATAGTTTGTGTTTTTGTGCATCAGGTGAAAATCCAAATTTCCAAAGAGACTTTAGGAGGCATCCCTTTTTGGATCATCATCATTAGTATTCTGATAGGACTTTTGATACTGGCACTTGTAATCTTTATCCTTTGGAAGGTAAAGAAAAGTCTAACACTGACTCAAGTAATATCGTTTTAAAATACAATATCTAACAGTAAACTCTTGCTCTTTCAGATGGGCTTCTTTAAAAGAAAACCCAGAGAGTTTTCTAAGGAGGACATGATGGACTGAAATCCTCCCTGAGCACTTGACACGTGACACGCGCTTCAGAAGCCACACGTCAAAGACTTAAACAGCCAACTCAAAAGACAGAGGGGATGCCATATGAACCATAACCGACTCAATGCACAGCAGTCAATGCCTGTTACAGGACTCAGCAAAACTGGGATTGACCTTTAACCTGGGCGGGTCTGTTTAGACGTCCTCGTTTCAGTGTTTGAGGTTCTGTGACTCACTCCATGCAGTAGAAACCAACTGTGTTTCTATGAAAAAGTGGAGACAGACTCTATCATTTTTCACCTTGCTTGTTCCTTTGCAAGCATTTTTTTTTCCAATTCCTGGGAGTTGTATCAACTTTGTTTAAAAAAAACAACAAAAAAAACTCAGGTGCTTTGAGAGGGAAGACCGAGAGGTTAAAGACTCTTGTTCTGTGTCTTATGCATATGATATCCAAAGGTTTATTTGCTTGACAAACAATCTATGAACTTTGGTTTGATTTGATCATGAGAGAAACACTGTATTCATTTTACCAGTTTGTGTTTTTTTTTCTACCTACAATGTCACTTGGCACATTGACCTCTTTTTGCCTAACACTGATTTAGTTCAATGATAAAGGTGCTTCATACTTTCATACACCTGCTATATGTAAGCCAACAGTCAGATGAAACAAAGTTAAAATGTATATTTTTGTATGAAATTTGATGCAACTGTCATCACCTAAATCAAAAAGACAAAACTTTCTTATGCTTTAAACATAAACCTTATTGTTATTGTAAATAGATGGACACTTCTTGTTGTAAAGCCTTGTGTACAGATTGTTTTTGTTAATGTTCTTTTTTTTTATTATTTAAAAAAAAAAAAAAAAAAAATCTACCTTTTTAGTGAACAGTGCTCAAAACATGATTTTACTCAGGTAATCTAATTAAAGCATCACCGCGGAAGATTTCTGGTGGCGTGCCTCCATAGAGATGAAAAGTTTAAACCTTTTCATACTGAGAAATGTTTCAGGCAAAGTGCAATAAGAAAAAAAACCTGTAATTAAATATATGCCTTTATCTCAATTAATATTTTTATTTTTTACTGAAATCTTGTGCGGTGGGGCTTTAAAGCTTCCATCTGTAAGTTTATTTGATTTTGTCAGTAGATGGCAGATGTGAAACCTGCCTCCCCTCCCCTCCCCTGACCATTAACCAAGTGCTCTGGTCTTCTGTCAGGCCAAAGCTGGTGAACTGTCAGACAGCAGTAACATGGGCAGCATCTAGTGGTCATATGTGAGAATACAACAGGGCCAGGTCAGCTACTCGAATTACAAATGGTAGCTTCAAATATGAAATTGCATTGTTGGTCTTCCCCAGAAAATTGCAGTCTTCATCGTTCTAAAATGTCTGTAAATAACATTTTTTGTTATTAATTTACATGCAGTAGGCTACAATTAATATGATCGTAAGGAAACAAAATCATTCTTCAATGTGTTCAATGCTCAAAGCACTCTCTGACACTAGAAACATTATTGTCTAATGATTATTTTTATTTTCTAGATAATAGTTTAACCATTAAACCAAAAGATGTAGGCACCACTGCCAGTGGGTAAATGAAGTTAAAGTTTCTGTTCACTGACACAGATAGAGCTTGTCAGGGATTGAGTTCACGAATAAAACAGACAAACATGTTGTGAGATTGGATGCTCCGCTCCATCTACACTGCTGTGAAGTCTTCACTGTGATGCACTGGTTTGTTTCCTCATCAGCACAATGTAAATTCTGTTATGTCAATATGTTTGAAAATAATTAAAAACAGTTTATCACTCCCTGTGCTATGTGTGTGCTTAATTACCTGTAATAATGACAGATTGTCCAAATATATAAAAGTATAATCTGTGATAAACACTCCTGTAATCAGCAGTAACCACTAACTAATGAAGTGAAAGTGATTGTTTGTGTTTACTCATGTGTTTAAGCCTGCGAGGCAAAACTGAGGGCAGCATCTTTGAACAACTGCGCTTTACAATAGAGAGATGTGGAAGAGCGCCCCCTGGTGTCCGCTGAGTCTGGGAGGGGAGCTGAGCCCAAGCTACTGTAATATTGAGCTACTGGGGCTCCATCTTGCATGAAAAAGAAACGAAGGTGAAGGTGTTTGAGTTTGGTGCTTGAAAAACTGTATCGTCCTCCGATCTTCGCGCTGGGGAGCCCAAGGAGGGGCTGTGCCACAGTTTATAGGATGTCCCGACATGAAGGTAAGTCCACACATAGGCCCACAACTTCTCTTATGGGAGCTACATTTCTTCGGGAGCTAGCTGTTAGCTTGGTTTGCTACGTGCACATTCAAGTGAGTTGGTTGTTGCGCCTTTCACAGATTATTAACGGACATCTTTTCAACAAGTAAACCTTCAGTCCGTGTCCTGCTTCAGTCTGTCCCAGTTATTTGAGCTGCTGATTTCTCTAAAATGTCAAATATGAAGTTACTCGTGACAGTCATACGGCAACACAATGCTTAGCATGTAGCTCTGCTGCTGTTACCTTACAGTTTGCTAACAGGCTAATGATGCTAACACAGGGAGCTGTAGTTGTGCAACCACTAAATGTTTCTAGTGACTTGCACTATTCCCAAAGACACATTTACACAGAGCGGCTTGTTTTCTGTGTAAATGGACCTGAGGGGCCCGTCAGCTGTGATGAGATGGATCTGTTATTGATGAATGCACTGTCATCAAGAAAACCACCCAAAAGTGTGAGGCCTCTGTGTGATCAGAAAGTACAAGAATATACAGTACATGAGTATAAAGTATATGAGTATAAAGTATATGAAGATAAAGTATATGAGTATAAAGTATATGAGTATAAAGTACATGATCATAAAGCATATGATCATAAAGTACATGAATATAAAGTATATGATTATGAAGTATATGATCAGAAAGTACGTGATCATTAAGTATATGATCATAAAGTATATGAATATAAAGTACATGATTATAAAGTACATAATCATGAAGTATATGATCAGAAAGTATATGATTATGTAGTATATGATTATAAAGTACATGATTATAAAGTACATGAATATAAAGTACATGATTATAAAGTACATAAACATGAAGTATATGATCAGAAAGTATATGATTATGTAGTATATGATTATAAAGTACATGATTATAAAGTACATGATTATAAAGTACATGATTATAAAGTATATGATCAGAAAGTATGTGATTATAAAGTACATGATTATAAAGTAGATAATCATGAAGTATATGATTATAAAGTACATGATTATAAAGTATATGATTATGTAGTATATGGTCATAAAGTACATGATTATAAAGTACATAAAGTATATGATCATAAAGTACATAAAGTATATGATCATAAAGTACATGATTATAAAGTATATGATTATAAAATACATGATTGTAAAGTACATAAAGTATATGATCATAAAGTACATGATTATAAAGTACATAAAGTATATGATCATATAGTACATGATTATAAAGTACATGATTATAAAGTACATAAAGTATATGATCATAAAGTACATGATTATAAAGTACATGAAGTATATGATCATAAAGTACATGATTATAAAGTACATTAATATAAAGTACATAAAGTATATGATCATAAAGTATACCATGAACCATGTCATGGAGTTATCCAGCGGCTGCTGGAGTCGACAGTAGAGGCAGAAATGTTAGTAATCGCGTGTCATATATGAATATTTTTGAAGATGGCAATGACTGACAACATGAAACTACTTTGATCTGATTTGTTTCAAATACTTGGACAGACTTGTCTCTTATGCTTCTTTTGACTAAAAATATCTAAAACTATGACAGTTTGACTTTGAAGAGTCTATATGTTTGTTTTTTTGTTGTCTGTGCTGTTTTGTAATTACACGGTGCTACACAGTTAATATTTATAGTGGCTTTACTGAATAATATATTGCACACTGATTGATTGTATAAGTGAGTTAAAGGTACATTATGTAACATTCTGGAAGTGGCACATCATCTGCATGATTGTGTGGAACCATAGATCAGAACATTCTCCGTGGACATATGTTTTATGTCATACTGTGAAAAATTATAACCAAAGGAACAACATTTCCATGGAAATCCAAGCACCATATAAGGGTTGTGGAGATGCAAGCTGCGCTCAGCATAAGGGTGCATGTTTGTCTTTTTTATTGCAATAAACACAACCAAAACAACAACAAAAAACAACATGTGACATACTGTAGCTTTAATACAGCTAAAATTGTAAATGTGTAAATTGTAAAGTATACTCAAGTTACCGATTAATAGAGGTTTGTCTATTTAATGTATAATCAGTTGTGTTAATAAGTTTGGGATTGTAATTCAGTTCATAGTGAATTTTCCTCTTCTCTGCAGGTGTTAGCTGTGATGCGTGTTTAAAAGGAAACTTTAGGGGCAGACGGTTCAAGTGTTTAATTTGCTACGACTATGATCTGTGTGCATCTTGCTACGAAAGTGGAGCCACAACAACGAGACACACTACAGAGCATCCCATGCAGTGTATATTAACCAGGGTAGACTATGGTAAGGACTGTTTATTTATACATATGACATTATTAGTGCTGCAACATTCAATCATTTTTGCTTCCACTGATATTGTTTCTCTAAAGTTTTAGAGCGATGTTATAATGATGATGCATTCTTTTCTTTTCTTTTTTTCCCCAACAGATCTGTATTATGGAGGCGATACGTTTTCAGTAGAACAACCTCAGTCATTCACTTGTCCTTACTGTGGGAAGATGGGCTACACAGAGACGTCTTTACAGGAGCATGTCACTGCAGAACATGCAGAAACATCCACTGAAGTGGCAAGTCTCAGTTTAAACACATGACTTATTTTTTTGCCTGATCATTATTGGATTATAACACTATAATTATAATAAATAGTAAATTGAATAAATAGTAGTTTTTAATTTTTATTATGAAGAAACTGTTTGGTTAGAAGCATAGGAAGACTTCGCAGTAGGTGCTGCCTTTTTCAGGAAACTAATTCATGCATCTTCGATTCAGTCTATGTTATTTCCCTAGTCATAATAGTCAGGAGATGCAAATTAATCCTTAATTTCTTAAACCTATTTTTTTTCTTTCAGATCTGTCCAATATGTGCAGCATTACCTGGTGGTGACCCTAATCATGTTACAGATGACTTTACAGCTCACCTCACACTTGAACACAGAGCGCCAAGAGATTTAATATCCTTTACTGTTAAGATGGAAATAAATCAAAGAAAATTCAACTGTATGTGTGAAACATTTAGTCTGTACATTTGACACTTTCCTTAATGTTTTGTTCACGATGAGTCCAGTAGTGTGCGGCATGTACGTAGGATGTTTCACCCAGGACGAGGGTTGGGTGGTCCAAGAGCACGAAGGACAAATATGCACTTTACTAGCGGTTCCACGGGAGGCCTCTCCTCTTCATCATCACAGAGCTCAACTTACACACCTAGTAACAGGGAGGCAATGGACCCAATAGCAGGTGGGAATTATCCCTCTGGTCTGTAGTTTTGTACCTATCACTGTGACACTTTGTGGCTCAACTGTGTGTCATTAACTGTTTTTGCTCGATGCAGAGCTGTTGTCTCAGCTGTCTGGTGTACGGCGTGCAGCGGGGGGCCAAATAAACTCCTCGGGACCTTCAGCGTCCCAGCTCCAGCAGCTACAGATGCAGCTGCAGCTGGAGCGGCAACAGGCTCAAGCAGCCAGACAGCAGGTGGAGTCCGGCCGCCACGCCACGCGCCGCGGCAACAACCCGGGAAACACTGGCACCGCCATCGCTCCCCCCAGCACAACAGCCACCAGCACAGCCACTGTGGGAGACAACAACCCCTCGTCCTCATCGCACAGCTCCCAGTTTTTATTAGCTCGGTGAGTAGTGTCCACTGCAGGCATTGTCTCATATGATCTATGTTTTTTTTTTTGTTTTTTTTTATACAACTCACAGCCAGGAAATTGTAGTAGGATCTGAATGGGAGCAATGTAATTCTAACCATACATCCTTCATGCTCTTTCACAGGTTGAATGAACCGAAAATGTCGGAAACTGAGCGGCAGTCTTTTGAAGGGGAGCGTGCCGACCGCAGTCTGTTTGTCCAGGAGTTGCTGTTGTCCACTCTGATGCATGAAGAGAGCTCTTCCTCCGATGAGGACGAGCGGCGAGACTTCGCTGACTTCGGAGCCATGGGCTGTGTGGATATCATGCCTTTAGATGTTGCGCTGGAGAACCTCCAGCTCCGAGAGAGCAACTCTATGGGGAAGGAGCCTCCGCCGCCTCCTCTTTGATGTCCAAGCATCAAGTAGACTGTGTCCACTCTGCTGCAACTGCCAGTGATAGGCAGCCACAGCAGCAGGCCACTCTGTCCTTATCCCTGTTCAACCCCTGATTTTCTGAGTTTGTTTTGGTGATTGTAATTTTCGGGCCTGTCACCAATTTTGTTACATTGTAAGCAAAATAAATGAGAGCAAGTGGGATACATGTGCGAGTGCGCTATAGCAACTGAGCGAATGGAAGAAGAGAAATCTATAAATATATATATAAATATATATTAAATATATATATGAAGTTGATAATCAATTTTCAAACATTTTTCTTTATCAGGTTTTTGTTGCAGGCAGCTGTTGCAGACCTTTGCTTCCTGTGACATGCATATAGCTCTCCTAAATACTCCACATTAAAAAACTGAAGAGGACAGACATTCCTCTACTGAAGCTGCTGTGTGTGTTCATGACTATTACAAAATAAAAAGTGCTTGGTTGGGTTACAATAAGTACTGCATGCAGTTATTTACAGGGTGCATGACATCTAATGACCTTGTCATAAGAAAAAACTAAAGTGTTTTTAAACGGTTATTACATTGATTACAATGCTAATTCAATAATTTACATAACAGAAAAGCCAAACTATAATTGACACTTAAATATATATTTTTAGAATTAAGGCATTTTGTGTATTCTGCAGTAGTGTCTAGTGAAATACAGTGGCAGCATCCAGTGGGCCATTTTCTGTAGTATTGTAACAGGTGTAATCATAGACCGCTACCTACTCTTTAACTATGTCAGATAAATCATATATTTTTCTGTTGCTGCTTTTTTAAGTAGCTGTAAAACTGTAAAACACTTCTTCATTCTGAGTATGCTCGACTCCACTGCTCCTTTGGGTTTCTTCAGGCCCAGAGTCCTGGCACATGCGTTCACTGGCATGGTATTTCTGTTAAGACACTGCAGATGTTTGTTAAGAGGAGACTGTTTATGCTTATTACGAGCACTTTCTCTTTATTCTCTGATTCTTTAGAGCCTTGAAATGAATACCACCTCCATGCCTACATTTATCCTCTGTAAAAATATATGGAGATGTAAAGTAAATTTGTGCATTAACTTTCATAATGATTCGAGACATGGGCAGACATTTTTTTAACTGTAAATTTAGACCAAAATAAATATAAACTGCACATTGCTTTTGCAACCGAGACGCTGTTCCCTGTGGACTTGTCTTTTCTTTTATTGTATAAGGATGATGAATTCCTCTGAATGTAAACACTTGGAAAAATCTTATCTGAAGTAACAACATCCATAAAAAAGCACATTCTAGTGGCATACCCAGGACTGCATAATACACTGATCTGTACACTCGAAGGTAAGTTACATTCAGGGTAAAATGCAGTTTAAGATAGTCGTTTTGGCGGCCTCTGATGGTGAAAAAGCAGACTGCATAACCGTACTTGATACTTGCACGGCTGTAGTCGACTGTGAGGTATTTTGGGCAGCTGTCCTTGTCACTTCTCGGAGGTTATTGTTAGAAACAAATGGTCGTATTTCATAAGTCGAAAAGCAAAAGCGATCTTGATCTTTCCTTTGTAAAGAAGATCCCAGTTCTGCAGCAATCCATTTACTGCCCCAAAGCAAAAGTACTAAATACTAACTGAATACTTGAAAGTGTATTCAAGGAAAAGGGAGTAACCAACCTGTTCAACAAAAAAGAAACGAGCTTGGTGTGTTGCGTAGTAATGTTGACCAAACGTTTTCCAAAAATATTCTTAAACAAGAGATAGTTAGACAAACCACCTTTATTAAATGCACAGTATCACAAGGAACAATTCCATTACTTGTGGATAAGCTACTCACAGGATGCACAAAGCATTGAATTGATTGATAGATCTGGCTGATTAAAGCAGGATTAAATCTGCCAGGAGAGCTCACACACACAAACACACCCCTACACACACACACAAACGCGCGCACACACACTCACACACAGGCATCCAGTGGAAACGCACACTGACTACATGTCACACACACCGTATTCACAGAGTAGGTCAGCTCCATTGACTGCACGGGACTGAAACGTCTCCTTTTTCCATTGGATATTTACAAAAACAAACAAAACACACAAACAAAAAAAACACTCTGCTCCTTTTCGCAATCCCACTCCGTTACATTCAAAACGATATACGATTCATGATGCAAAGTCACAGATGTTCATTTGAAAAAAGAATCAAAAAAGGCTACAGTCAGTCAGGCTTCGGTGACGGGACGAGTCGGGGATGATCTGAATGTTTTTAGAAGTCTCTGGTCTCCGTAAAAACACCAGACAAGACCAACCCCTTTACTTAAACTCTGAGCCACTTCATCACAAGTTGAGATTGTTTTTGTTTATTTTTTTTATCTTCGAAGAAAACATATTTGCAGAAAGTCCTTTAGCAGATGAAAAAAGATTGTTTTCCCACTCGTATTATTATGAACAAGCACAAATTAAGTATACAATGTCGTAATAAAATCTTATTTACAGTAGTATGTATTGCCAGTGCCCCATAACATGTAATCTTCCATATATATCACACAGTTTTAACATCTGCTTCAAACAGATTATACTATATTAAACATTGCCTACTGTGCATATAGACAAGTATCAGAACTGTACAAAGTGGACTCCATTTTATATACAGTAGACATCAGACTATTGTACATTTGACAACATAAACTGGGAAAAAACAGGAATCAAAGACAAAATCTGAGTTGTTTTTTTAGGGTTTTTTTGAAGATGGGAAGTGTCTTGAGCATTGGGAAGTTCAGTCCATGTACAAGGTGCATTTTAACAGAACAAATGACAATGTTTTTGTATGAGGAGGACGTATTAACTCAGACAGATCCATGGAAGAAATTGTTAACTACATAAATACATTTTGTAATCTTTTATTACAGATACCACGCTCCTCTTTGGAGGGTCCACCAGTGCAAAAGGTGCTTCAAAAGTCTAACAAATCTACTGCGTTTTGAACTACTTGCAACAAAAAAAATGTAAATTATTATCTACACATCCAACATCTCCGTTTCTAACCTTTTATGCAAATGCTGTATATCGTCACTCAACCAGTTTCTCAGAGGTTTGTAGACAGATGTATAATAATAAGGGTTCCCGAACGAAATGCTAAATGACATTGCTGGTGAAAATTAAAACTAACTGTGCTCATCTTCAAAGATAGGCACAGCTTAACAAGTCCTCATTTGTGTGCTTTAGATACATGAAATCACCATGGAGAAGAAACAAGTCGTCCTAGTGGTTAAAATAAGGAACTGCATGAAAAACAACTACACTGAAACCCTTTTATTCCGTTAAAAAGTGCTTTTTTTTTTTGACACTATTGGCAAATCAAAAGGTCTATCCATCCTTCAATGTTGAATCTACACACTTTCAATAACGACGCCGATCAATGCCTTTCTTTCTAGTTGCTGTGTAATATTAATAATCGGATAATGTGTCAACTAAAACGCTTATATGTTTATACAGAACTTTTACTGAAACGCGCAAGTGCCAACAATAGTGCCATAATCTGTCTGCAGTTTGATTTCATATTTAAAACGTGAAAAAAAAAGAAAGAAAATCAAAATAACTTTAAATTTAAGGCCTTTCTCTATGTAAAGAGGACATAGACATTTACAATTATATTTACAGCTTGAGACTGTACAGGTTTTCTCCCACAAGCACCATACGTAGGCTACTGCACTTACAATAGCTCTTGTCTCTGTCTCGCACGAACAAACATTCAAACAGAGCTCGCAGACGGACATGCGCCCCACGCACACGCGCACACGCACACACAAAGGTACATACAGCGTCCCGTGACGTTTCAGCCCAGTATGTCCAGGTAGACGGGAGAGGCCTTAGCCAGACTTTGCAACAGCGCGTGGATCTCCCGAATGTTTAGTCTCATGTAGGGCTCTCTATGCCAGCAGCCCAGCATCAAATCGTACACCTCCTTGGGACAAGTCCGGGGCCGCTGCAGGACGCGACCCTGGGTGATGCACTCGATTACCTGCAGCCAAGAACTACAATCAGTTTTGGGATCAACGGAAACAAGTCCTATTTACATTACATGCTGTACATCGATACGCCAGTGTTTGGTTTCTGTCTGTCCCTGTGCTTCTGTGCTCTGTGTCTTTTTCCCTCTCATCTGTGTCCTGTTCTGGAGCTGGGCGGAGACTCTGGCACCGCCCACTACACACCTGCAGCCCATGAGCAATCAATCGCCTCGGGACTACAAAGGGACTGAGGACCCGTCAGATCGTCCGCGTATCCCTCGTGGTACAGTTCCGCTTGGCTCGGTCTAGTTTTCGTCATCATGGTCACAATACACAGCCGTTTTTTTTGCCATGGACCTACCCTGCACCTCAGCCTCCGACCCAGCTCTCCACGACCGGTACGAACGCCTCAGCCTCCGACCCTGCTCTCTACTATCTGCTCCATCAGCCAATATTCACATTCCCTTGTTTGTAATAAACTGTCAGACGTTTACCCCGAGTCTTACGTTACGACAGGTTTCCGTGCTTCTTGGTGACATTACATTGCATTTATTTACTGCAGAGTGAGCCTAACCTTAGCCTAAACCCTAACCGTAACCTATTTTCACCCATATCTGAGCTTTGAATCATGTTGTTGATCTATCAATAAAGGACTTTACGCACTCACATCAAGCCCCCATGATGTGATTATAGTCCCTACAGTGTGATAAATACCTGCCCGTGCGCTGCTTAGAACATATTTACATTTTAATCACACCTGAAAAAAGTTTAAATGTTTGCAAAGACTAGTTGTATGAACATTTAAACCTATGGCTCTCATAACATATACGGTATTTCCATTAAATTACACATGTTTGTGCACCGTGGCTTAGTTTAGTTCATACAATATGTGGATTAATTTTGTAATGAGTAAAGCACAACACGCACTGACCCCTTTGACCCCGTTTCCTCCGTAATAAAAAGCAGAAAATACCTCGTTGTTGGAGAGCTGGTACCACGGCTGTTTGCCATAGGTGAAGATCTCCCACAGCACCACTCCCAGGCTCCACACATCGCTCTCTGTGGTGAACCTGCGATACATGATGCTCTCCGGGGGCATCCAGCGAATCGGTAGCATCGTATGTCCACCCACCTACGGCCGCAGAGGACGCAGATCAGCAGAAACGCTAACACGCATCGTCTTTTTTTTTTTCTATTTCTAATGTCTCGTCAGTGGTTCTGAGTCAAAATCACAACATTTTCTGAAATACTGCAACAATAAAAGTACGCAAACATTCATGACAGAACGTGCCTGTGATTGGCTGATTAGATACTTGCATGACCAAACAGTTGATTGTATCTGTATCTGGGCTTTTTCCATACTCGTATAGACAATATCACTTAATCGCCTTCAATATTTATAACTTCGGGGAGTGGAGACATCTCAGTAAGCAATTGTCTCAACAAATACAGTTTCGATTTGATTAAAAGGTTGATATAATGACTTGTTTTCACTAAACTCCCCTCGGGCCTATCTGATGCATCCAAATGCTTTTTATTATGATGTTCTGGTGTGGTGCAGGTATATTCTTCACCAGCAGAAGGCGTTGTGGGTCTCGAACTGACATTTAAAAATAACAATGTGTTTAAAAGAATGTTGATGTATTTTTGTTTTTATTTACAGACATATGGATGTGTTAGAATTAAATAACCTTTGGTGTTTGGCCCCCTGCAGGAAAGATGATGTTACTGCATGTTAGGTTATTGACAGTTGTAGTGGTGACGGACCAGGTGGATCTGTGATGTAGCTGCAGAAATGAAGAGGAGAGCTGACTTGTGAAGCTTATAGGTCTGTTCACGTTTAGCTGAACCTAAGTTGAAGCTAGTCAGAAGTAAAGTTTCAGGATATGAGCTGGAGAAGGTATATTCTAGTTGGCAGATTCAGGTTAAGCAGCAAAGTTTCAGTTCATTCAATCCACAATCTGTCATTTTACACGTGTAACTCATCAGAAAGAAAGAGGAAATACATAGAACTGTACTCACTCTGTAGTAGTCTGTGCTGTATACATCCCTGGACATGCCAAAGTCACCGATTTTGACCAGAAGGTTTTCCCCGACAAGGCAGTTCCTAGTGGCCAAGTCTCTGTGGACAAAATGCTGAGAGGCCAAGTAGACCATGCCAGCAGCAATCTGTTGGGCAATGTGAAGCATTTGGGACTGAGTGAGCTCCACCAGGATGCTGTGCTGACCGTCTGCCATGAGGATCGCATCTGGGCCATGGGACCTATGCACCAGGAAGGGATCAGTCACGGGGAGCTGGGGTAACACGATTATGGCTCTTAAGTAGTAAAACACTAGATTATATTGTAAAGATAACATCAAACAATGATTTCATACTCATTGTGTTAGTCGAATGAGTAAAGTATTCTATTTATTACCACGAGACAATGCAAGTTTTTTGTTTTTTCAATATTAACATAACAAAATGAATAATTGTGCACATTCAGATGGTTATTATTTTTACTAAATTTACTTTCTCTGGTAAATTTATACGCAAAATCTGTAATGTTTTTCTGTTTTAGCTTCTCACTCACTTGTTTCTTTACGATTTCGTTAAATGAGGGACATTATAGTCTCATTTTACACAGATATCTTCTCATTTTACTGCAATGTCTGGCTTTAGTTAAGTGCGTAGATACGACTTTTCCATTTCAAACCGCCATAATAACCGCAGTTACGATGTTTCTTTCGGTTTAATTCTAACCTAAGGAACTTGTTCAGGTCCCCGTGCTTCATGTACTCAAACACCATGATGAGCGGGTCACTCTCCACGCACACGCCGTAGAAAGTGACTATGTGCTCGTGCTGCAGATTGGTGAGCAGCTCGGCCTCTCTGTAGAAGTCCGCTCGTCCGCTCTCACTGGCCTCTTTCAGGGTCTGACCACAGGAAGACAGGACCAGAGCAACAGCAGTCAATCAAAAGCTCTTACTCTCAAATCGGTAATGGTATTGACAATTGGATCATATAGCGTCGTAAGTAGTACCTTAACTGCAACATGAATCTTGTCTTGGTCTGGCGTCAGGCTGTAGCACTCAGCTAGAAAGACCTTCCCAAACGCTCCTTCTCCCAACTCGCGCTTTAACACTATGTTGTGTCTCTTGATGTGCTGGACGACTTCAAGACAAAAAGAGCTAACTTTTTTTTACCGGATTATAGCACATTCATTATTACTGACAATTCTCTACTGACGTGTTCACTTATTTTGAGAAGAAATGCAATAAATCTGACTGTACGATACGATTTGCTACGAAAGTTAGAATATATGGAGCGCTGTTTCACGGTCTCATTGTTTCGTAGATTTTCTTTTCTGTGCAATTTTACATGTTTTTTTTTTTACAGCCTATAAACGTGCATCGTGTTCTGCGTCCTGATTGGCTAAGGGACTGTAGATCTCCTCCGTGCCGTGTCTCCTGTACAGTACAAAATTTGTTCAGCCCAATTTACATAAATGTCGGATCGCAGTGTGACTCTGAAGTGCTGTATGTTTGCAAGTTTTCTCCCCGAACAAAACCCACAACGTTGAATGAAATGAAACGTTCTGCACCGACAAATTTCAGAAACGCTTAAGTGTTTCTCTGTGGATACCCCTGGAGCAGAGGCACGTGAACAACAATTTTAAACCGATCAATGAGGAAGAGGGATATAATATATGAAGATTTGAACTTTGAGAGTGTTTAAACAAGAGAGAAATGTGAGAAAATGTTAACGCCTGTGTGAGAAAAGTGTATAAAGTGTGTGGTGAGGGGTTTTACAGACGCAAAACATGTAGAATAATTGTAAAAAAAAATAAAGCTGGCTACTTCGCGGGTTATTTTTCAAACGTAACCCCCGCGATAAACGAGTGACCACTGTTTTGTTGCTCATTTTTGACCGTCTACCCTTGATTAAAAACATATCCGCTTTGAGTTTTACCGTAGAGAAGCAGAACAATGTCTAAATAGAGTCTAGATTAGCAGTTATTTTTGCTTTCGAAAGGCCAGGCCATTCGTCTATCGTATGTAGCAGCAGACACGCCAATATGCTAACAATGTATACGCAGAGTCAGTCAGCGCATGGATTTATCTGAAAAAGTGCAGATTACACGACGACGGGAGAGCGGGGTAGTAACTCACATGTGTCCGATTTCAGAATGCTGCCGGAGTTACGGAAGTACTGTGGGTTCTCAATGACAGGAATCTTTGTCATCCCAATGATCACTGCGTCTGGGCCCATCTCCGAGGACGACGGGGTGTTGTTGCCATTGGAGACGTGATGAAGAGGGCTGGCAGAGTCATCGTCATTACTGATGACAGAGGAAGAGCCTAGAGACACGGGAGAAGGAGGAGGGAGGTGAAGAGAATGGAAAACGTAGTGGGAAAACAGGAGTGCAAGTCGTTTATGTGTTTGTCGTGTAATTTGAAATGATTGACATGGACTAAATGGACTAAATATGATCAATTATAACCAAAAGTGTTTATATAAAAGGTGAACCAAATATGCTGCTCAAATGTTATAAAGGAACATGTCTGAATATAGCATAAAGTCTGTTGTTTTATATCGTTGTGGCTCGTGAAATGAACTAGGCAGGAGTGTGGAAGTTTTACCTCCTCATTTTTCAGGAAGTTTACGATTGTTTCCAATAGACTACAAGGAACATGAGGTGGTACTTGGACCTGGCAGAGGTTCAGTCCATCTCCTCCATGATGGCACCTCAACTTGCCCCAGAACCAAGAACGTTTGTACAGTGTTCAGAGCGGTGAGGGCATTGGACGCACTTCTTTTTGCTACTGTATGCTAGCTGTAACGCTGTTCAGCTTTACCACTTGGAAAGAGACACAGACATGGAGGAACTGGACAAGAACCTTCTCACCGACATAAGGTTTAAGGATGAGGTTTATGTTAAATCCAGCTTGATGTGGAGACTCTGCGCCTCACGAACATGAAGGAATTAGTACTATTCACTAAATGTGGGACTCAGTGAGTTTCATTTGTTGTTTCTGAAATTAAACTCCATAATCCTTTCCCTAAGAATGGATTTCCCTCATTTATTCATTTATTCTCATTAAGATCTGATGTGATTTCAAAGTGTTCCTATTTTTGATAATATATAGCATAAGTATCACTGAAAAAAAAGTACCTTTTATCCCAAATTTGGAGTTTCTTCCATATTTTAGTATAATCATCATCAAAACACAACCAGTCAAAGCAACTCCAGCTATTCCAACCACAATGTACACCTGGAAGAGAAAAAAAGGGTTTGTCAATAACCTCTGACAATGTAACTAAAGCTACATGTGAGGGTACAGTTTGAGTTTAGCACCAACTACTACAGTATTTGAACAGTATATTTATGTTTCTATGTGTTGATCATTTTGAGGGTAACTTATATTGTGACGTTAAGGAAATACATTTAAGAATTACATACAGCAGCACTTCCTTCTTCTGATGAGGAATCTGCAAAAAGTACACAGATGTTACTGACATTTAAAGGGAAAAAAACATTATATATACACAATATTTTAGTATTTTATGTAGGTTTGAAGAGGCATACCTGGGGGGTCTGGTTCTATGCAAAGATGGAACAAATATAGTTTGATTACACAAAAATATGATAAATAATATCTGGTATTTTTCGGCTTTGTACTCACCATAATAATCATCATCATCATCTGAAACACAACACCACAATGATTAGTAAAGCCTCAAAGACACCTCAAACCAGTCTGACCTCTGACCTCTTATTCTGAATATATTGACCAATGGACTGCTTTTCGATTGGTATTTCATTTTTTATCAAACTATTCTATGTTATAAGTGCAGACTCTTGTAAAGTGGATCCTGGTGTGGCAGTGTCGTACCTGGAGTGCCCAGTTGAGGTGGTTCGAGGAACTGTGCGGTGATGTTCTTGATGTCGCTTCCGTATTTGTTCTTTGCCATGAGTCTGTAGACACCGTTGTGGATGTGAGTCGGGTTGACCAGCTGCAGACAGCCGTGGTCCACACTCTCTGTGGATTCATGGATCATGGTGCGGATGAAGTCTTGCTCTTGTAGTGGGATGTTCTCATGGAACCACTGCAGCTCAGGTTTGGGGTTCCCAATTACACTGAATGGGATGCACCAGTGGTGGTCCCGTTCAGGAGGCAGCAGCTGCTGTATCGCAGGGGCGACTGACATGGAGGGATAGGAGAGGGATCACACAGTAAATAAAAGAAGAAGTAGCAGGAACGTTTTACAATCTCTGCTCAGAAACTGAACAGGAAGTATGGCTGATATGTGATTCTAGCTCAAAAGTCACTACCAACTTTTTAATACTGCTTTTACTTGATTTTTTACCGCAGCCCCTAGACTTTACTAACTTGACAGTATATAGTGAGAAATGGGGCTGAAGAGCGGGGAAGACATTCAGCAAATTGTCAGTCTCACTGAGATAAGCCTGGCACCAAGCCTGGCATTTATACAACAGCTAAGACCACTCCACCACCAACACTCGACAGTGAAAAAATCTGAACTACAAATAATGTAATTACTTCAACTAAATTAAGATTAGATGAACATGATCTCATATTTAAAGTACAAAGTTCTATGTTGTATCTGTGTCCGTTGGTGGAATGGTTTAGTTGTGAGTGTGACATCCAACTTAATATTATGACACATTAATTAAGACAAATGTGGGGTGGGGTGGGGTTGGGTGGGGGGGTGGGGGCAGGAGAAATGAGGAACTCTACAGGAGGAAGAAACATAAAGAGGAAGTCTGGAGAGTTAGCACAATTTTCTGGAAGATGCAATGACAGTAACAATAATAAACCTCGGAGCCAACTGCACTGGAAAAAACATTATAGAGACGTGAGCTGAGTCTAATCTCCAAAGGAAATTAGATAAATTCACTTTACCAGTGCAACTGTAATTAAAAAGCATGATTCTGTAAATTGGCGTTTACAGTAACAATTAACACAACTACTCACAGAGGATGTTGAGCTGCAGCGTGGCCTCTGACTGACCGACCATGTTCTCAGCGCTGCATGTGATCACTCGACCATTATCGGCTGGAGACAAGCCTAAGAGAGTCAGACTGCTCTCTGTGTCTGTCGCCTCAATCTGAAAAACAAAACAGTGTTCATTTATGAGTTATGACGAATATGACAAGGCTAAAACCATGACAAGTGGAACAGCGCTGACTTTATTGCGCGTGTAAAGAACATCGATGTTCCACTCGATCTGAGGAGCTGGAGAACCAGAGGCTTTGCACAACGCTCGAACATCACGACCCTGCATCTCTGTCACTGTGGTGGGAGACACTACTACTCTGGGAATCTCTGGAGAAGACAAGGTAAGGCAAAACAAGACATTTTATTGAAGATTCATTTCTCCTGTGGTTAAAAAAACACAGCCTGTATAATAAGTGTTAAAATGGACCACTATGGCTGTGTACAATAGAGACTTTGTGGCATTACTGCAGTCAGGTGGTGTGAAGTTGAAAAGGTCATGGGGAACTCCTCCTTCATCAAAACATCTCAACTCTTGGCTTTCCATTTCCTCCTGGGGTCGCAGTTTGATCCACAGGTTCTCACAAACACAGTCCAAAGGGTTTCCAGAGAGGAGGAGCCTAAAGAAAGGATCAGTCTGTGTAAAGGTTATTCTGAGACATACATTATCTGAACAACACCAGGTTTTACTTACGAATAAGTGTTTAATAAGTTCTGAAATATTCTCCATGATAAAGTTGATATGTTATTGTCTCTTAGATCTCTGTAAGATTAAAATATAAACAAATGAATGATGTCAAAATGTGTCACATTGACGGGGTGAAATAATACTTACACATACTGGAGTCTGGTATTGTTGTAAAATGCATCAACTGATATATTGGTCAACTTTGTTCTTGTAACTGTGCTATAAAAATAAAGAAATTAGTAGTTTTATATTAACCTCACCCCACATAAAAAAAACACTGTCTATCCAACCTGCAATGGAACGTTCCAGCAGAAGTAACAATAATGTATCTTATCTTAATATTAATATAATAATTATAATTAATATCAATCATAATCATACATTCAAAGTCACTTTACAATTGTGTGTGTTACTGATTCACTCCTTAGTTACACTCAGACTGATGGAAGTGTGGCATTATGTCCAGATGACATGTACTGGTCAGAGGTGGGATCACTTCAGTATGTGTCATACTTACAGGTTTCTGAGGTTTATGTAGTGCCTTAAACTGCTGTCCTCTATGTCATATAGTCTGTTCTGATTGGCAATATATCTGTAAAGAAGAGACAAAGAAACACCATTACATCCACTTTCATATATATATATATATATATATATATATATATATATATATATATATATATATATATATATATATATATATATATATATATATATATATATAGTTTGTTGTCCAAAGCAGTAGATGGACACTTCATAGTCTTTCATTTGGTTCATTTGGTTCATTTGGCTGAATGGACATAACTGGAGTCTAGACAATACGCCACATCTGCACCCACATTAATGTGGTGCGTTGATAACACACTCAACTAGTACAACTCTAGTTTAGTGTATCCAAACTTGTGCAGCAGTGAACTGTACAGAGGGCGCCGGTAATAACACAGGCCTTAACTAAAGCCAAGTTTGGTAATCTGTGTCCTGTGGCCTCCACGGCACAGTTCTCTCATTTCTGACAAATACTTGTGTCTGGTTGAAAAATGCATGCACAGGTTCACCGTTTGGCCTGCTCCACTGGCTGCATGTAAAGCCTCGTATGAGAAACCACGGCTAATCCAAAAACGCCTTACGCGCATTCTCCCCATAATTACGCACACACTCACGCACGTAAAAACAGGCAAACATACGAAGCACAGCACTCGTGACGAGCACAGGTGTAAAACACATCATCTGACAGGAATATAAAAGGCTTTTCTGCCTAATTACTGACATTGAAAAGCATTAGTCTGTAGTAAACACTGGTCTGTTCGCTTAAACGGACGAGGTGGCTTCTAAAGGCCTGTTGATAATTGTAAAACGTGAGGATCCAATCACGTCATGACTGACAGCGTTACCTCTTATGTCAAAACATACATTTACACTTACATCTCTGTGATGTTTTCCATGTCATCTATCGTGAGAGAAGGGAAATCCTCGATTCCCGGCTCAGAATCGACACAAACAATCTTAGAGATGGTGCAAGTGCATGATTTGGGGCAAGCATCACTGAACCTCCACAGCCCCATCAAAGCCAAAAACAACCCGACACGAGCCATGCCATGTCCCCCTGCTCTTGAGTCCATGGCGGGTTCCACTCAGATCCACTATCCTCCGTTTAAACGTCTCCAAGATGAATTTTCCGTAACTGGTCACAATAAACTGTCAGACTACGTCGTGAGGATTACGCAGAGTCCACGGGTTTGATCTCAAGTTGCCATGGACCGGCCTTTCCTTCTCCGCAGAGCCGCTATCACACTACTGCATATCGATACCGTGAAGCAAGGTGGTGTCAAGTGGTCCGTCCTGGTGGTGGTGCTGCTGCTGTCTCAGCGCGCCCCCCTGCGTGCGCCTAAAACAAATAGTATTGCGCCAGATGTGGAGACATCGATAGAAATAAGCCTGGTGAATATCATGTGGGCAGAAGGAGAGAAAATACGAGCAGAGCGCAGGAAGATGCGAGGTGATGGAGGACCGCCTGCCCGACCTGCACGCGCCTGTGGATGCGCCGAGAAGAAGCGCGCGCACCTCGAGCCTCCACGCGGACAAGGTTTAGACACACGGTCCTGATCAGGGAGATGATTATATGTGTGAGTCTGGAGGATTTTATTAGTTCAGTTGTTGATCCTGTAAAGCCCAAAGTCGCGTTGAAGACGCGCCGTGACCTGTTTTATTGATATATTTGTGTGTTTTATTTGCTGTTCACTGTGATAAAGCTATAGATCTAACCACGTCTGTTTCTTCATGACCCCTTTTTAACGCTTTGTGATAAGGCATATAGTGCTGAGTGTGACGTACAGTTGACGCACAAGCTTAAAAGAATCAGGCAATGTCTGAAAACACTGACCGAATAACTAAAGATAAAAGAAAAAACATCTTATTTAAGATTGCAGTTGTTTTAATATAACTGTAAGGCTTTAAAGGCGTTTGACGCCGTTGGTAAATTCTGTTACACAGTTTGGCGTCGATCTGTAAAAGTTTAACGCAGATTTGTGACTTTCACTGGAGCTGAGCTGCTGCAGGATCCGAGAAAATCACACAACAAATGAAGAGTGTTTTTGACCTGTGTGTGCGTGTGTGTGCGTGTGTGTTGGGGTGTATGTGCGTGTGTGTTTGTGTGTATGTGTGTGTAGTGTGTGTAAATGTGTGTGTGTATATGTCTGTGTGTGTGCGTGCGCGTGTGTGCGTGTGTATTTGTGTGTGTCTGTGTGTGTCGTGTGTTTATGTGTGTGTGGGGTGTGTGTGCGTGTGTGTATGTGTGTATGTGTGTATCTGTGTGTGTTTGTGCGCGCGCGTGTGTCTGTGTGTATGTGTGTCTGTGTTTTATATGTGTACGTGTGTGCGTGTGTCTATGTGTGTTGGGGGGTGTGTGTGTGTATTTGTATGTGTGTGTGTGTAAATGGTTGTGTATATGTCTGTGTCTTTACGTGTGCGTGTGTGTGTGTAAATGGTTGTGTCTATGTGTACATATCTGTGTGTGTGATATTTCTGTACTTTTGTCTGTGATTTTACATAATTTCACATTTGTCGGTAACATGGAGCTAATTACATTTCAGGACACGTTTTATCTTATTTTTATTGGTGTTTATCGTGACAGATTTTCTTTCTTAGTTTCTCCAAAGTCAGGTGTTTGTCGTCAGATTGTTGTGATTGTGTTTAAAGCCCAGACCTCAGTCTAACTTGACTGACACTGACAGTGCAGTGCCTCCAGTGACCTCTGACCTCAAAGTGTTGCCATAGAAATTTGCCATCCAAGGAATATTGCATCTCTGGGTTTCAGTGTGATGAAAAAGTTGAACTGTTTCCATAGCAATTAACAATTTAAAAGAAAACATTCTATTTTTTCAACAGGCGAAAGTCCTTAAAATGGCGCCAATGACAGGAAACTGAAACCAATGAAAAGGCTTTGGTGGACAATGTCAAGTGTTGCTATGGTTGCAGATAAGACTATGCATTTTTATGAGAAACATCAAGAACTGAATTATATTTGTCTCCATGGTAACGTAGAGTAGTCAGGGAGTTGTGTGACTGTTCAGTGTGACATCATCACGGCTTGTTTAAGTTCAGTGGGTTGAGTTTCAAAGACACAAACAGCAGAAACAGGGACTTTGTTTGAAAATCCTCATCAGTTTAAGCTGCAGGTGTAGAATTATAGTGGGAAAAATAACTTGATAACTTGTGAAAATGATCTCTAGAGGTAAACCCGACTGCACCTATTACTTTTGTGCAGTTTTAAATTTGAACAGCATTATACGATGCTTTGGAGGAGGTTATAAGAATTCTGTTGGACCTGGACCTATCCAGAGTTAAGAGAGACATCGCTCAGCGTCCCAGAGCCTTGGCTGTTGATTATATTGATTTGATTTACCAACACATCAAAACAGCATCATTGAATTTAGTCACGTATTAAAGATCCACTGTGTGTTTTCTAAAATAAAAGCATGTTTCTTCATTTTGGATGTTTTTATTGTGCTGAAAAAACTTGAAAAACACACAACTTTAGCGGGCTTGAATCTCCGCAAACCTGACTCGTATTTGGTCTGGAGGAAGGGCTATAATATTTCACATGACATAAAACTCATCTATCGCCATGGAAACAATGTTCCAAGGTTTGGTTTTAACTTTGTATTTGCATAGAATCCTGCAGGTGACACCTTCAGAAACTTTAGTGTTAACTATTGTAGCTTTGTGCTTGAGGGGGGCATTTTCAGGACTTTTTATTAATTGCTTTGGCAAGAGTCCCGTTTTTCATCAGTCTGAATCCCATAGGCTGTTACATCATCACATGCAACAGCCACATAACACCCTTAAAAAGTTTGCAAACAAATACAAACTGTCATTTGCCACAGCCCCTGAGTGACATGTAAATGACGTCAGAGCCTGGATGGAAAACATCAACAAATGCATAGAATGTTGTTATTTTTAAGAGGCTGATATGCGCCTCACTCAGAACGAGTGTTTAAAGGAAAAATCTAGAGGAATTTTATTGTTGATGTTTTTTGCTGAACACATAATCTACTTGTATACACAGATGTATTTATTTTTTAGTACACTGCAGTAAATTGTTTTCATGTTTTTGTCCATCTTTTGGGTTAATCCAGAGCTACTGAGACCTGATTAGTCCTATTTTAGACATAGATTTGGTGCTTTTCAGAAATGGTATCCTACATGATGTGAAAAGCTTGGGAACTTAAAAAGTAAAAGAAAAAAACAAAAGTATTGTTCTGGGGTTCAGTTTTGCCAATGTGACAATCTCCTCCTACACCAGCTGGTGGCACACTTGTCCAGTACCTTTAATAGAGCAATGTTCACAGAATTCTTCCACATAAAGACATCGTCGGAGCGATGCAATAGTGCAATATTTATTTTTTTTTAAAGATATGAAACCTAGGATTAGCAACAACAACATTCTGTACAATCCATCAACATTTTGAGCAGTTTGATATTTCTAGATCTTTTTTGATCTTTTTGTCCCAATGGGAGAAAAATGCTTTTTGAGCTTTGAAGTGACAATTTCCTATAGGTCTATGGGTAAGTTAATTTGAGCTTTTTGTTGTGCTGCTTTGAACATACACCAAACACTCCCCAAACATACACCAAACATACACCAAACACCCTCAAAACATACACCAAACACACACCAAACATACACTAAACATACACCAAACACACACCAAACATACACCAAACACCCTCAAAACATACACCAAACACACACCAAACATACACCAAACATACACTAAACATACACCAAACATACACCAAACATACACCAAACATGCACCAAACACCCTCAAAACATACACCAAACATACACTAAACATACACTAAATATACACTAAACACCCTCCAAACATACACCAAACATACATTAAATATACACTAAACATACACTAAACATACACCAAACATACACTAAACATACACTAAATATACACTAAACACCCTCCAAACATACACCAAACATACACTAAACATACACCAAACATACACCAAACATACACTAAACATACACTAAACATACACCAAACATACACCAAACATACACTAAACATACACCAAACATACACTAAACATACACTAAATATACACTAAACACCCTCCAAAGTAAACTGAGCCTCTGGTTTCTCTGTGGAGTTTCAATAAACAAAAATCAAAGAGCGTGAATGTAGTTCTGTTCTAATGTCTACAGTGATTTATAGTTTATATTAGGGTAAATTTGTAACTTTTTATAATGTGTGCTGCAGACCATGTCATTACACACACACGCACACCGATACACCCCCACACACACCGATACACGCACACACACACACCCACACAAAGGTTACTACACACATACACACACACACACACTCGTCACTCTTTAAAAAGAGATCTCAATCTCATTGTTTTCTCATTGTTAATTAATTCAATTAAAAAGCCTCATAAACATATTTAATCATATAAGTTGTTTCCAGGTGAAGTTCATATGTTGAAAGAGTGAACTGGTTTTGTCTGTAGTGAATTCAGTGTTACACATGTGTAGTGAAAAGGACCACAGAATAGTGTTTTTACACCTTTATTTGCCTTATAATGTTTAATGTTAATGTTTAATGTCTGTAAATGTAAAACACAAAGTTCTTGAGCTTCTTATTCCTCTTTCTTTGTGGTGGCTCTTCTGGTTAAGCAGGGATCTCATTCATGCACTGATTCTCCGGGAGCCTTTAAAACGGCTCTGTGCTCCACTTAGAACTTTTCACTGTCAAGATCAGCAGCCCCGTGTAAAATAACACAAGTCGAAGGAAAATGGTGGCGTCCGTGGAAATTTCTGGAATAAGGTGAATATCAGGATCATTTGTGCCACATTTCATAACTAAAGTACAATAACATGGATGCTGTGTCCTCACCTGCATTAAAAGCCGTATTTTAAAGGCCTTTTTCAGATTTTGCTTCTCGTCTAATATTGTGTCTATTAGTCAAAAACATAAAAACATATTTGTGTAGTTAAAAAAGCACTTTATTACCATGTGCTTCTCATCTATAATGTGAACTGGCCAACAGTCAGCATGACCTATAATTTACACAAGACCGTTATTTTTGTGCTTCTAAAATTATCCCCCCCAAAAAAACAAAAAAAAAAACAACCTCTGCCCCTTTTGCCAACGAGAGACAGAAAGAAAACACACCGCCGCTTTAACAGATGACAAATAGTTCAGTGTTGTGCTGTGCTCTCTCAGACACAACCCCGACTCCCGCTGCTCGATACAGGCCATGTGCAGATGGGACTAACAAAAGTACAAACATCACTGCATCTACCATCAGCACCACTGCCTTCTGGCACTGGTGACACAAATGGTTCATTACTGGAGCTGAAACATGTGTGGAGCACTGTGGTCAGGTTTTTCAGCTTGGACCAAAGATTATCATAGAGTATATGTCGTAGGTAGAGCAGAGCCAGAGATCTCACAGGTTTAAAAAGGAACCACCACTGAACCTGGGCCTCGAGGTTTTAAGACAATTGAAAAACTGCAAGTGGCATTTTGCAAAGCCAAGCACAAAGATTAAGTTTAAAACCATTACAATAATAATCTTTGAAGAAGAACTTTGAAAAATAATGTTTTTGTGTGATATTTTAAACCTACCTAACCATATTTTTGTCAAGTTGACTTTGAAGATTGTTGAGATGTTGCTGTTGTTGTTTTTTTGACCAAGTGGATCAGAGAAATTAGATTTGCAATGCATCACTTTGTGTATTTGTATCGTTTTGTCCAGATCTACACATTAGCTCTGGCTGTGCTGAATACAACCAGACAAACAGCTAAACCCTGCAACACAAGGTGCATGAACATAAAAACAAACTAATAATTAGCTCCCTCAAGTGGACAAAGCTAAAACTGCACACTTTAAACGTTTAAACAAATGTAAAGACAATTAAGTGTCTGAGGACAGAACTGTCTGTGTAACAGATCTAAGAAAAGGTGTAGTCCCTCCCGGGTCGACGTTCTTCACTTCACTCTGGCGTGCTCTGCCATCGTCACCAGTGAAGGTTTGAGTATCTGGTTTGAGTATCTGGTTTGAGTATCTGGTTTGAGTATCTGGTTTGAGTATCTGGTTTGAGAGCTCTTTCAAACCGTTGTACTTGACTGTCCTTCATGAGAACCCTGGTCCCTACCTTCATATTGTGGATAGATGCTTCATTGACTTCTTCGGCGTCATAAGGAACTACTCCCTCAGCCTTTTCTGAAAAGTGTTGAAAAGGTCCTGCACATTTTGCAAATGTCTTTTGAAAACTTCGCAGCTTGAAATTTACTGATAGAGTTTGGCACATTATGAACGTTTAACTTGAGGCTTTTTAAATATTTGAGTAGATCACCTTGTTAAATTTCCTTATCAGGTTGGGTGTGAATTTTTGATCCTTAACTTTCTCTTGCGCTGATTGGCTTTTGTCTTTGACTTGAAACACGTTGTTACACGGTTGAAGAAGACTGGACAAACCTTACACTGTAGCAGGGACGTGCACAGACATTTTTAGGAGCAGGTGCACAACCAAGAAAAATGACACTTTTTACATAACTCTTAAAATGAACGTGTCCAAGCAAATATAATTTTTCTTCTTTACTTTTGGATGTGCGGCTGCTGAACTTTTAGTAGCAAAGTATGAGTTGAGAGACCAAAATGATTATTAAAAAAATGATGTAGACAGAGCAAAAAGAGTCATGAGAGGGGGGTTGGGGGTCCTCGCCCGGGAGATTCTTAATCAAATAAAAGTAATTTCCTGTAATCTGGGGTGTTTTAAGTGAAAAAAGCATATTTTTTACACTCTGATACAGAACAATGACACACTTGTTGTAGCTACTTCTCTCCAAGCTTCAAAACAGTCAATTGTTTATTAGTTTTTCTCTTATTTTCTTCACTTTTCACTACATTGAACTTGGGTTTTACAGTTTTGGGCAGTGTGCAGTGATAAAGAACATTTAAATCACACATTGTTCTCCATTGGGATTTGCTTTCAATGGGTTTTCTCTGGATGTACGACAGTCGTGCAATGGATGAGGTTTCTTGTACATGGAGCACAGTTTTATGTCCTGTAACATTTTGCTGTCTATTTGTCCACATTGTTTTTTTTCTGGTGTTTATGACGGAGATGAAGCTGGAGCTTGGATCACTGCCTATGCTAGCTCCTGGACAAAATCTACAAAACAAGAAAAAGGAGGATACAGCACTTACTTTTGTCGCTTGAAGGTGGCACGAAAAGGAAGTCAAGTACATCTCCTTCTTCAGTTTTTGTTGGTCATCTTTGGGAAGGAGTCAAGCCTTTTGAATAGAGCTTCTTCTATAACTTCTGCTGAGCCATGGGTCTGCTCAAGTCGGCTAAATACAATCTCCAAACCTGCTGCTGGACTATTGATGTGTATTGCTGTTATTCCCTCATCATGTTCTGCTGACTCTTTGCCAAGCCATTTTAATAAACCATCTATCTCCTCACTTGCAGACAGGTTCAAATGATCTGTGACTCTTAGGAAGGAGCGTTTCCAAGCTCCATATTTCTCTGGTTTGCCGTTGAAGTGGAGCAAACTCACGACTAGCGAGGCATCGTACAAAGTCACTAACGTTTTGGCTGTCAGTGCTTCCATTTGATGACGTACAATAGGTTGGACGGAGATGTTCAGGTGTGGCATTTTTATCCTGAAACTTGACCTTATTAGGTTTGGGAAGGCGTTCATCTTTGTAAGTGTGGAGTGGCTGCGTAAACTGCAAAGATGGAGTGAGTATAAGATGAGTATTGGCCGTAAGTGAAGTCAAAGGTTTGACTTCTGGTTTTAAAGTTACTGTTGGGACATTGTTACTGGTTCTGTTTCCATTGGCCCATCATTCCACAGATGCTTATTTATTTCTATTACTTTGGCTTGTTCAACAGCAGTTCTGCTGCTTTGAAGAGTGTGCTTTCCAACTACGCCTTTCATTTTTTATACAGATTCTAGACCTTCTGCTTCAGCTATAACTGCTGCTGTCTCCTGTTTGTACTTAAGCATTTCCATGGAGGCTTCTACCTGAACTTTAGACTCATTTCCTCTTCAGCATATGCAAGGCGTGTTTTTGCTGCTTCAGCCTTCGCTCTGGCCTTTGCAGTGGTCATGTGTTGAAGCATAAGATCAGGCTTTGAATGATACTGACTTTTCATCCATGCTTGTTGGTGAGCTGCTGTTCTTTGGGGATTGTCCTCTTACTGCGTGCTGGCCTCAACTGCATTATCTTGTCCGTGAAGAAGCAGTGGTTTTACTGTTCTGCCTTCACTGTGTGCTGAACACAAAAAGACAGAGACAGAAACTCCTTCTTGACATCAAGACTATGAAGACCATTACCACTACAGGGGCCCCTGACACAAATTCAGCTTAGGGCCCCATGAAAACTAGAGCCGGCTCTGCACAGGTTTTAGATTTTTGTCATATTCAACTTCAAATTAAATCCATTGTATTGACACTTGAATTAAAGCATAATAGCACCTTCATAATGTACATTTTATATGATCTAAAATATCTGCAGAGCAGCGGAACATCATCAATTTGTAGCTTCCGTTTCTAACTTAACATTTACAGTTTTCCATAAAATAATGATAAACTAATGAAGATATTATAACAAGTAATCAGTACAAAACCATGATGCTACCAAAGGCATAAGACGTGTGCAGATGTGTCTGGATTGACTTGGATGAAAACAACACCTCTGTATGAACATTGAAACAAACTAGTATTTAGCACCCCCCAGTGGACAAAACTAAAACAGCACAACAATACTTCATTCTGATCAAAGTATAGTTCATTTCTAAAATGGTTAGCCACTGTCCTTTACTCCCTGTGTGCGCTGCCCTCTGTTCTGTTGGACTCAACCCCGACCTCTGCTGTAACTGTTCTCCTCAGTCAGACTCATAACCTCATCTCGTTGTGTAAAATGGCTCTAATACAAACCGACCTGAGATTTTGAGCTCCATCTTTACCACATTTTATACAATGCTCCAGTATGGAGGCCATGGTGGCCATATTATGTCATTATATTGGTTTTGGTTACAAACTATTGTGAAACAATAATATTGGAATTTTTATTTTTTATTTTTGGGATACGTAAATTATCTGTGAGTCTTACAGTTAGAAGACTGACGGCTTGGCCCTTAAGATACTTGGCTCTCTTGAAATAATCAACTAAAATAACTGTTTATTTATATTAAATCAGAATCAGAATGAGCTTTATTATTTAGTACGACAGAATACAAGGGTCACATTGAAAAAAAATAAATTAGTCATAACATTTCAACATTAAAGTCGTAATTTACTGAGAATAAACAGTTTGCCACCGTAGTTTAGCTGCCAACTCTCCGCTCGTACACATCAATCACAGACTGTTTGTGACTGATGTGTACAGAGTGACTGGACTCCTCCTTGGAAAAGACCTGCAGAGCTTGCCGTTCCCTAGATCTCATTGGGCAGGACACAGGCAGTGCTCCAAGCTGCAAACAGGGGGAGCAGTCTCAGCACGGTCTTTACCCGTTTACTCCATGTAGACTCACTTCTCTACTATTCTAAATGTGGGGCACTTTGCACACAAACTATTCAAAGATGTGCTCACTGTGGATAACTTCAGCCTTATGGGCTTGTGGAGTCGTGCACACTGCCCCGGTTTTTTACGCACTGATTATAATGCTGCCTAATATAAATTTCCATGGTGCCACTATGCCACAGTGCCAGTGCTCTGTTTCTGTTTCTGTGTCAAATGTGAACAGTGTTTTCCAATACACAGAGCTGAGACTGGTTTTAGTCCCTGATCCTGAATTCTTTATGTTGAATCGACACAGCATACTGTCCCCACTGTGTCAGATAAAATGTCCCTGACCTGTGGGGTGCCCCAGGAATCAATCTTCGGAGCCTTTTTGTTCAACCTTTACATGCTGCCATTAGGCCAGTTAATACGCAGCAAAAATGTGTCCTACCACAACTCTGCAGACAACACTCAGATCTATGTCTCACTGCAGCAGGTGAATATGGACCAGTGGATTCACTCACTGCATCAACAGATCAGTGTGTGGAGGAAAAACAACTTTCTCCAGATAAACCCAGACAAGACTGAAGTCATGGTGTCAGCAGTCACCTCCAGTCTCTCTCTCTCTAAAACCTTCAAATAAGGCTAGAAATCTAGAGGTAATAATGGACTCAGACTTGAACTTTAACAGCCACATCAAATCAATAACATCTGCAGTTTTCTACCATCTAAAAACACTGCAGAAATCAAAGGTAAACCAGACTTAGAGAGACTTACCCTGCATTTGTCTCCAATAGGTTAGACCATTGTAATGTCCTGCTCACTGGCCTCTCCAAACGAGCCTTAAGACAGAACAGTACATCCAGAACACTGCTGCTCAGGTCAGGACTAGAACCAGGAAGTACGAGCACATAAGTCCTGTGCTCCGGTCTCTGGCTCCTGTAGCTCAGAGAATAAACATTAAAGCAGCTCTGCTTGTGAACAAGTCTCTCTATGGCCCAGCACCAAAGTACATCTCTGACATATCAGTGCCATATAGTGCCATCTGGCTCTTTGAGGACTTTAGGGATCGGCCTCCTGCTGGTGCCCAGAGTCAGAACTAAACATGGGGAATCAGTGTTTCAGTTTTATGCAGCTAAAACCTGGAACAGTCTCCCTGAAGATGTGACACAGGCCTCGACTTTGACAATGTTTAAATCCAGATTCAAACCAGTTCTGTTTATCTGTGCATATGACTGAAATGTTTTTATTCTGTACTTTTCTGTTTTAATGTTAATTTTATGATGATTAATTGTGATTATTTATGTTTTGATTTGTGTGATTTTAATGTCTTTCTTATTCTGTAAAGCACTTCAAATGCTTTGTGTACAAACTGTGCTGTACAAATAAACTTACCTCGCTCTTCCTCAGTACAGGGTCTAGAGCACTGCGTCCACCCTGTATCTGTGGACGTTCCAAGTAAACTGCGTAAACATGAGCTGCCACTGTCTGGTTGTGCAGAGTCCTTAAACAAGTGTAAAGAAAGGCAGAAGGCTCAAAAAGTTTATTATTATTATTATTATTATTATTGTTGTTATTATTATTAATAATAGCATTAATAATAATAATAATAATAATAATAATAATAATAATAATAATAATAATAAGTTGTTTCAGGAATGCCTTTCCCACTTGCCTGATTTTATTCACTGTATTTTTTAAAATTACAATATTAGTGTTTTTAGACTTTTTTATGCACATAGGAGACTGTATTACCTGATGCTCTGCTGGTATTGCTCTTATAATTTCTAGATTTTCTCGTAATAAAACAGACAGAGGAGAACATTGGGTTACACCACGGCGGTGGGATGTGATATGAATATTGTCTTGTTACTAAAGCAAATGGGTGGGAGATTGTACTGAATGTTAGAATTTGTAACAATAAAAGCAGCCGACTGTTGCACAGACTCAAGATGGTGTTCTGTGCATTTTTATGTTTATGTGCAGATCTGGGCCTGTTGTTGCCTAGCAACAGATATCTCCTTGGTTACACATCCTGGTGTCGAGGTAAAATCAAAGTAGGGCTTTTCCAGTTCAGGCTATTCACAACAAAGTAAATACTTCTGTATTTGAGACTGATTACATTTGAGTGATAGTCATATGCTGGAGAATGACACATATGATCAAGATCACTCCTTAAAACACTTGATGTCCAAATTTCTTCTACAACAGACATTATGATGTTGATGTGAAAATATGGGAATAGGAGCTCACTCATATTCAGCTATAGTTTCCATAAGCTACTACTGTGCTTTGAAAAGGTAAAAATGTTCTTTATTTGTGACGTTACCATCACAGCGGCTTTCCTCTTCTGTTTGTTCACCATCACAGTGTCTAACCTTGAGTCTTGTCTGGTGTGGTAGATCTGGGCTCTGGTGCTCAAGGCTCCTGTGCAGGCAATAGGTCCTTTAGACCAACTCTGTCAAGTCATTGGTAGGATTTCTTGATATCAGCCACTTCAATTATGTTCCATCGCGGCTTGTCCTCCCTGTTTCTCTGAGGAACCTGTTCCGCAGAGGAACAGGTTCCTCCAGCCCCTGTTCCTCTGTGGAACAGGTTCCTCAGAGAAACTTGTTCTTGATGTACTTAAGAATGTTGGATGTTTCACCCTGGACACCCTGGCTCGGCCTCCTTTATTGAAGAGAGTATCTCAGGGGGCTGGATT
Source organism: Periophthalmus magnuspinnatus (assembly GCF_009829125.3). Taxonomy (NCBI): domain Eukaryota; kingdom Metazoa; phylum Chordata; class Actinopteri; order Gobiiformes; family Gobiidae; genus Periophthalmus; species Periophthalmus magnuspinnatus. The sequence continues at coordinate 20,212,145 of NC_047148.1, read as the reverse complement.
TTGAATGGAAGCCTAGCTCCTGCTTGACTTTACATTCTTATAGTTTTCTTATATTTCAGATGTGAGGTCGTCACAAATCAAGCCTTTATTTCTAAGGATGTGGCTTTGAGGACGACATCATGACAACTACAGGGACACGAGACAGTTCCCAGAATCTTCTTGAGAAAAGCATGTTCTTCTGTTTAGTGTCTCAAGTTAAATGAGACATATTATACAAACTTGACTTTTAGCTTTTAACCATGTTAAAGGTGGCTTATGTCATTGTTCTGGTGGAGTCTGCCTCCTGCTTGTCTCCATCCTTTGCCTAGAGTGTTCCACATTGAACTATCTCCAAACAAACAAGTCAGTCTATTATAAATCTGTATAGACTTTAGGAGATAAATGTGTGCATTGAGACAAATAAATGTATTAGGAACATTTGGTGCTTAGACCCTGGTAGGAGAGCACTGGAGCTGAAGAGCGATATGAGACAGGACTCTTCCCTCAGGGTCAAGGCACTGGTGGTGATTCAAATAAAAGGCCCGAAAGAGGGAAAAGTGATTAATCCTCTGGTGGTGCTGGGAAAGAGTTCTCCAGTTTGAACTTTCACCTCAGCTTCATTTGTGTAGGCTGTATTTGTAAACAGATTTTAAAGCAGGATTAAATACTAAAACCAACTTTTGTTGCAACTAAACTGTAATGCATGACTTAAACTGTAAACTGTGTGCTGCCAGCTGGTTTAACTCTGCCACTGCTTTTTAAAAGGCCTCACATCACACTCCTCTCCTCTGATTAGTGGTTCAATCAGACATACCTGCAGGTGTGGAGTTTGAAGTTCAAGTCAAGTCTTTATAGAGCCACTTTAAGCATGTTTCAGGGCAAATTCTTTCATATCAGTGTGAAACTGTTTTCAGGGGTTTTACTCCTCTGGTTTAACCAACAAGGAGCAATCAGCTGTGAGCAGTGTAAGCCTATACACTTAATATGAAATATGTTCCTTATGTGCTTAAAACAGCACTGGTCCAATAAACTCGATTTTTTATTTCATGTATTTAAAGGAACTATGTAGCCTCCTCTTCTACAAGAACAACTGCTCCTGAGATACCAGTGCCTTAAGTTGCATATAGAGGACGCAGATGTTTTTCTTATTCTTAGTACGTGGGCAGGCCTCAACTAAAAGGTCAGAACCTCCAGTATTTATTCAATGAGCTGTAGAGGCTGCACTAGCACTGATTAATGATCGATTAAACTTTACAGAGTGAGGATTCAGATCAGAGAGAATTCTTTTAGGTTTTAACTGGACTACAGTTTCCTGAACTGGAAACTCAGATGAGAGACACATGTGAGGCTCATTTTGCTTTCTGATTGGATAATAATCTTGAGAACCAAGACAACAAATTATAACAGACAATTTGGCGGCTGAGTCGTGGAGGCAGCAGTTTCAGCAGGAAAGCCCATTTTGTAGCCTATTAAAAATAAATCAGCATTACAATCGTTACATGTAAAATCTATATTTGATTTGAACATGTCTACCTTATGTGGATCCAATTAGATAATGATGTTTAAAATCTAAATATTACATAATATGGTTCCTTGAATCTCAAACTTATGAAAGCAATAGTAAACCGCCATGATCTTTGCTCAATGGATTCACTTTATTATTTTGTAGGCTACAGTAAATGAACTGTCATCTGTCTAATGATCTGTGGAGGCTGGGGTTTGATGATTTCAAACTTTACATCTTCTTTGTGAATCCTTTTGCCATATATATTTTGCAGTACATATTTTGCTGTATATATATTTATATATTTTGCTGTACATATTTTTCCGTATATATTTTGCCATATATATTTATGTATTTTCTGTATATATTGCTGTATAAATTTTTCCATATATTTTTTGTATATATTTTTCCCTATATATTTTTCTGTATATATATTTTTCCATATATATATTTTTTGTATATATTTTTGTATATATATTTTTCCGTATATATTTTTTCCATACATATTTTTTCATATATATTTTTTTTCATGTGTTTTTTTCCATATATACTCTTCCATATATTTTTGTGTCTACAGTTTTCCTGTACTTTTTTTTTCCATATGTATTTTTCCTTATATATTTTTCCATATTTATATTTCCGTCCATATTGTGCATATTTATATTTCCATCCATATTGTGCATATTTATATTTACGTCCATAATGTGCATATTTATATTTAGGTCCATATTGTGCATATTTATATTTACGTCCATATTGTGCATATTTATATTTACGTCCATATTGTGCATATTTATATTTACGTCCATATTGTGCATATTTATATTTATGTCCATATTGTGCATATTTATATTTCCATCCATATTGTGCATATTTATATTTCCATCCATATTGTGCATATTTATATTTACGTCCATATTGTGCATATTTATATTTACGTCCATATTGTGCATATTTATATTTAGGTCCATATTGTGCATATTTATATTTCCATCCATATTGTGCATATTTATATTTCCGTACCTCTGCTCCGCCTCTTCGCTCCAGCGCGCCCCCTGTCGGTCGCCCAGTGTCGGTCTGATGAGTCTGTCCTGCGGTTGTCGCTTCTCTGTTTCTTCTTTTAAACTGACATAAAGTTTCACAAGCAGCTCCCACACACGCGGCGTGGATAGTTGCGCAGTAGACTTTGGATCACGCAGCTCAGAACTTATTATTCAAACTGTTTCTGGCCACAACTGTGCGCTGGTATCGCGTTTGTTTATACCCGGAAATGTCTTCCAATAATGCAATAACAAAAGCCCATGTGGTTTCCCATTAGCGCGCTGCCCTGGTCACATGCTCCACTTCTGCTGTTCTGGGGACCTGATCGGGAGCTTTCAATGTTTGGAGAGAAGAAGAAAACGTGAGAATATTCGTAATGATGTTATAAAATAGTTATGAGAGGTATGTAAGTTTGAAAGCTTAAAAAAAACCAGCCCACCACGCCCGGAGAGTGAGGTAAAACAGCTCCGCAGCGCACTGATCCAAAGGACGCAGCGCTCTAAGTTGTTTTTTTCCTCCCGATTTTGAGTCTTAAAACGTGCGGGATTTGTGCGGGACTCGGGGATAATGACCCAGAGTTGTGCCTGGGTTTGCTGCCTCAATCCAGAGGCCAAAGAAGCCCGGAGAATCAACGGGGAGATTGAGAGACAACTTCGGCGAGACAAGAAGAACGCACGCCGGGAGTTCAAACTGCTTCTGCTGGGTAAAGATCAAAGCGCATTCTGCCACATTCTTTCTCAATGAAACGTGGAGCAGATGTTACTGTCCCAATGGCTCTGACTGAAACTGTAACGCCCAGAGGTGATGTGTCTGCTGCACTTCAACACAGTTACCTGCTCTTTTTTTCTTTTTGGTAATAGGCCGTGAAGTCTAAGTCCTTTTAGATCAAATCTGGGTAAAAATCAGCAGTTTGGCTCCTGTACTTTCATTTGAAGTCGCCTAAAGATAGACCAGTCATTCCTCTGCATCTGCTCTACCAGCCTAATATTCAGTTTTATTACAGCTTCTTTTAGATTAGGTTTAGATTAGGTTGAAGTATATTCTGCCATCCCAGTTTTCAAGCAGCTGCAGACTTGTATTACACTGTTAAATAGGTGTATTACATGTTCACTTTGTATAGCTGCAATCTTTGAGTTGCATGATGCATGTAGTGTTTCGGTTTCCCTTCTGAAACACATTCTTCCTCTTTTATCAGGGAATACTCAACAAAGACCGTTATCTACAGTATTGTTGTAATATCGAGGCCATACTTTAAGCCTCGAGTCTATAGGACTAAATGGCATCTGTGTGTGCATTACAGTTCGTAATGTTTATCGATTTTCAGGAACTGGAGAAAGCGGAAAGAGCACTTTCATTAAGCAGATGAGAATCATCCACGGTCGAGGATATTCTGAAGAGGACAGGAGAGACTTCACCAGACTGGTCTATCAGAACATTTTCACTGCCATCCAAACCATCATACAGGCCATGAATATCCTCCGCATTCCCTACATGTTTGAAGATAACAAGGTACTTTCCTCTGTTTCAGTAAATGGGCCTGCTGCATTTACAAGCAGCCCCTCACCTTGTACACATTACACCATTACATGCCTCTAAAAGAGCCTGTACTTTGTGTCCAGCTCCTCCTGTCATGTGTTTAGATTAGCATTCTCTCTTTCTCTGTGTTGTCCTTTTACAGAGAATACTGTCTTCTAGAAACAAAATGATACACACCAGGCATGTGGTGACATGTACTCGCTCTGTGATTCACTCTGAGCGCAGTGAACATTAGCCCCAGTGAGACAACAGCGTTCATGCTATGTGCTAATCAGTGCTCCTCGTCTCACCAGGGCTGCACAACATATTGCAATCGACGCAAAATCAAAATTGCCAAATCACAGAGGCTGCAATTTTCACTACAAACAACCAACTATCCCATCTATGTATCTACATCTAGTTTAAACTTTATAAACCACTGAAAAAAGCATGGTTTTCTTTTAGTTTGACAGTCAACATTTCATTCTTCGCTCAGATATTACTGCTTTTATGTTTAAATCTGCTTTGTAAAGTGGACCCCAATTTTAAAAACATAATATAACATAACATCTAATCACAATTGCAGAACTTCTCAGAAAAATCAGACTTTTTTTCTTTCTTTCAAAATTGTGCAGATGCGAGATGAGACCCAGGACATTGTGGCTTTTGTCGTTGGGAGAGGCTGGATGTTGATTTTAGACCAGACTCACACTTACCGTTTTGTTATATTTTGTTATTTTGTCTAGTCTCAAATGGTCTTTACTACTGATAATTTGGTGAAGTAACAACAAATATGAATCCTGCTTCTTTCATACATTAGAATCAAAGTATTTACCAGGTAATTTAGACCAATATTGTCACAACCAAAGGCATTACAGATAATCAGGAAGTACATTTTTGTTGCTATATAATATTATAAGAAGTATATTTCAAATTACTGCGAGTAGAGCCTTAAAAACATTACACTGACTCCAGGTGTTGACTCTGAAGCTGCGGTGATCTCATATTATTGATGTATTTTGTTTTTCCAGGCCCACGCGAAAGTAGTGAGTGAGGCGGACGTAGAAAAAGTACACAGATTTTCAAAACTTCACTTAGACGCCATAAAGAGCTTGTGGAGCGACCCCGGGGTCCAAGAATGTTATCATCGAAGGAGAGAGTATCAGCTTTCCGACTCTACAAAATAGTGAGTTTTGCACGCATTAGTCGGATGTATAAACGGGACATAGCCTTCGTGAATTCATATCGTCTTTATTTGTTGTGTTACTGCAGTTATCTGAACAACTTGGACCGAATCGGGGACCCTGCGTATGTCCCGACGCAGCAGGACGTGCTCAGGGTCAGAGTTCCCACGACTGGTATTATTGAATATGTCTTCGATGTGGAGAAAGTGGTGTTCAGGTGAGATCTTCTTGCTAAATTCAGACTTTGCACAGCAGGTATAGACGGCGTACACACTGGTCCCTCGTTTATCGCAGGGGGTCACGTTCTACAAATAATCCGCGAAGTATCAGCTTTATTTTTTACAGTTATTCTACGTTTTGCAGCTGTAAAACTCCTCGCCGCACACTTTATACACTTTTCTCACACAGGAATTAATATTTTCGGACATTTCTCGCTCGTTTAAACACTCTCAAAGTTCAAACCTTTCGTCGATTTCTTTTTCGTAGAGAAAACTTGCAAACATACAGCACTTAAGAGTCACACTGCGATCCAACGTTTATGTAAATTAACTTAATCAGCCCAGGAGCCAGATTAGGGCACCGGAACCAATCGAATCTGCAGCCCACCTACCAATTATTAAACTGTTTTCTCTCGTTTACTTTTTAATTACTCCTGGTTTAGACCTAGTTTTATTGTGGGTTAGTGAAACAGAGCTAGTGTTTTGGGAATATTTTGTTTTAAAAGTGGTGGCCCTTTGGAAAATCTGGTCCAGCGCTAATAATTATTTAAGACAGAGCCGTTGATTTTGTGGTGACGCCTGTACATTTTGATGAGCTTTAAGTTATCGTTTTACTCGTACAGAATGGTGGATGTGGGTGGTCAGCGTTCAGAGCGTAAGAAGTGGATCCACTGTTTTGAGTACGTCACGTCCATCATGTTCCTGGCGGCCCTCAGCGAGTACGATCAGGTTCTCATCGAGTCTGACAACGTGGTAAGACAAACACATCTGTCGTCTTTATACTTACGAGCGCTGGGTTCATTTGTTTAGTCACTCGTTTATTACCGTTGTTAATAAAGTCGTCAGGTCCGCAGTTTTATTTCACAAGGTCCAGAAAAAAGTTTGATTGTTTGATTAAATGGGAAATGTTAACCAAAAACCCACCTAAACTAACATTTTTTAAACTAATATTTTTGCTTTGGAGTGAAATTGTGCACATTATCTGCAAAATGACATAAGGGTAATTTATACTTTTTTACTTAAAGCTGCCATCTGTAAGTTTATTAGATTTTATTCACCTGTAGATGGTAAAACCTGCTCCCCCTCCCCTCACCTGGCCTTTGTTCAGGCTCACCTGTGCTCTGTGGCTCACCTGTGCTCTGTGGCTCACCTGTGCTCTGTGGCTCACCTGTGCTTTTTGGCTCACCTGTGCCTTCTGGCTCACCTGTGGTCTGTGGCTCACCTGTGCTCTCTGGCTCACCTGTGCTCTCACCTATGCTCCGTGGCTCACCTATGCTCTGTGGCTCACCTGTGGCTCACCTGTGCTCTATGCTCTCACCTGTGCTCTGTGGCTCACCTGTGGCTCACCTGTGCTCCGTGGCTCACCTGTGCTCTATGCTCTCACCTGTGCTCTGTGGCTCACCTGTGGCTCACCTGTGCTCTCACCTGTACTCTCTGGCTCACTTGTGGCTCACCTGTGCTCTATGCTCTCACCTGTGCTCTATGCTCTCACCTGTGCTCTATGCTCTCACCTGTGCTCTCACCTGTGGCTCACCTGTGGCTCACCTGTGGCTCACCTGTGGCTCACCTGTGGCTCACCTGTGCTCTCTTCTTCCGTCTAGTCGTGTACTCCACATTTGAAAAATAAGTTCAGTACTTTCTGCTCCACTTCATTCCTAAAAAGACTCAAAGTACTTTTTTATGTGACGTTCAAACAGTTTTCAGTCGGTGTTTTTTCTTGTTTGTTTTAGATAAACTATATTTTGTTTATTCACTAATAAAACATTTTCCAGTGTAAACATTCTCTAACCTGGTCGAAAAATCAAACTTCATTTAAATCCAGTTTACAGAAAAGCATAGACAGCACTTCCCTTTGCACATTACTCTGTATTTCTACTAAAATACACCAAAGTACTTCTGTTTGTTTTGGTCTGTTTACCTACTTATTTTTGAGCCTTGAAGGTGACATTATTTCGTTAAAAAAGTATACATTGATACATCAGTACTTCTTACAGCAACGTAATAATTTCTCTGAGCTACGTTTACTTGTATATTTCACGAGGTGTATCTACTTTTACTGATACGAGGTAATAAAATGCAGTACTTTGTCCATCTCTGGCTCATTTCCTTTGCTTCTGTGTTGTCTTTGTGGTAGTATTATGTCCTTATCTGCAGGGGGAGCACTTTACTTGCGCTGATTTCAAACTGGATTATCTAAATTATTGTGTGTTTATATCATATCCAGCACAGATTCTTGAATTTCATCGCAGCGTTTCATGTTTCTGCTTTTGTATTTTTTCTAAAGAATCGAATGGAAGAAAGTCTGGCGCTGTTCCAGACAATCCTGCACAGTCCGTGGTTTATTTCAGCTTCCGTGATGTTGTTTCTGAACAAAGTCGACCTGCTGACGGAGAAAATCATGTATTCGCATTTAGCCGACTACTTCCCTAAATACGACGGTGAGTTACGTTCATTCCTTTTTATTTGTTTTTCAAAATAAAACGACGGTTCTGCGTGACTGACGTCGTTTTTATGACCGTTGTTCTGTTTCAGGGCCGAAGCAAGACGCCAAGGAAGCGAGCGCGTTTATTTTAGATATGTACGTGCAACCAGATCAGAAAAGGATCTACTCGCACTTCACCTGCGCCACCGACACAAACAATATCCGATTTGTCTTCAGTGTAGTCAAAGATCACATTTTGCAGACCAACCTGAGCGTGTACAACTTAGTCTGAAGCTGTAACGACGCGATTCGATTAAGTTCGTGCAGCGGAGAGCTCTGAACTTGTTCCATTTGCATGTTAAAGCTGCTGAACACTATTATCCGAGGCAGGAAATGAATGTACTTTGTATTTTTCATATTCCTTATTCTTTGATATTCTCTGTAACATAAAGATGAGGAGCTAGCCGTACTTTATGCACTATGCCGTTATGCAGTTTGTGTTTTTTTTTTTTCAGTATTCTAATAAGAGCATGAAGACTAAAGAGTAAAAGGGAAAAAAACGTACAAGAACCAAGTAACTTTTACCGAGGTGGCACCGTTTATCGCCAGTCAGGTGTTAAAATGATGTGAGTATAATTATAAAATGATTCACCTCTGCCCTGTCAATTACGCTAAACTAAAATTAACTTTCTGAATGTTTAGTTTGTTGGATGCTCATCACTACGCACTTTGCTTTGAGCTGCAGGTTTTGTTTTGTTTTTTTGCCGTGATTAGAAACTTGTCTTCCCCTTTGCACTGTATTCTTACCACTGTGTACCGTCTGTGCTTAAATACGCCGTTTCGTGTCGTAAAAAGCGGGATACTAATGGAAATATTCACTGCGCGACAGGGTAACGGAAACACTAATAACACCACCGCTCGTGCAGGTTTGTGTACAGCTGTCAGATTCACGTTTATTTACTATTTTTCACGTTTTGTTCTCTGTCCTGTGTTGTACATTTATAAGTAACTTTAAAGTAGAGAGTGATTTAGGCCTACTTGATGCTAATGTAAATACTGGTCAAACTATTAAGATCCCTGCTCCAAATGTTAAGGGACGTGAATGTTTACAGCTCTCACCCCAGTGCTGAGTATGTGTCAGACTGTATATGCTGAAGGTACGTTCATTTTGGAAAATTAAAATGTTTATTTTTTACTGCGTTGTCTTGAGCTCTGTCCTGAACAGTGTTTTCTCAGACTGTGGTGTGTGTAGGTCTGCGACACACAGGCTGCCTCTGGAGATACTCTGTCAGTCTGAGTTTGTCTTTACAGATAAATCTATAAAGTGTTTTATGTGTCATGTCCTCCTCAGGTTAACTATCGTTTGGATTCACCTGTTTCTCTTTAATCTCATGATAAACCTGAGCTCGTCTCATTTTAGACACGTTAAGATTAACACGTTTAGGTGTGAACAGGTCCTGTGTGTGTGTCTGTGTCTGTGTGTATATGTGTATATGGGGGTGTATATGTATGTACGTGTGTGTGTCTGTGTATGTGTGTTTGTGTATATGTGTGTGTGTCTGTGTATGTATGTGTAGATCTGTGTATGTACAGGGGTGTGTGTGTCTGTGTGTATATGTGTATGTGGGGGTGTATATGTGTGTATGTATGTGTATGTGTGTTTGTGTATATGTGTGTGTGTCTGTGGGGGTGTGTTGGGGTGTGTGTGTGTGTATATGTGTGTGTGTCTGTGTATGTATGTGTAGATCTGTGTATGTACATGAGTGTGTGTGTGTCTGTGTGTAGGGGTGTGTGTGTGTGTGTGTGTGTGTGTCAGATAGTTGGTCTTAGCCAATGGGGCGACAGGAGCAAATGAAATGCAAATATTTAGGGTGAAATGTGAAAAGTGAAGAGGCCCCTGTGATTGTGATGTTAAATTGTGATGTTAAATTGTCGCCCCCCTGTGTGTCTCATGTTTACACATGTGTAAACTTTACAGTAACATCATTTACAGTAAAACATGAGTAAATGCATCTGTTTTTTTGTGTTTCATGTACTCTATGTGAAATCCCATTCTTTGTTTATTTGACCCACTTCACCTGACTTAGTGTCCCACTTTACCGGAGCAGAGCCCCGGTCCAGGGGACAGGGGTTTTTGAGCCATTTTGATTGACAGTTCCTAAAATGTTTGTTTTATTAATTAAATAATTACAATTGACAACAAGACCTAAAACAAACTGTAAAAGTACAACAAATGTAAGTAGACACTTTTGGATGTTTCCTGGTGCGATTAGCGTGTCCCACTTTACCTGTACTCACCCTGTCCCCAGAGACACAGCTATAGAATGGATATTAAGATGACCTGCCTATCTGCACTGCACCCGCCTCTCCGCCTCAAAGGAATGTGAAATGCACCCGAACTGGATCCTGTACGAGGAAGAATTTCAGCTCACCTGTTCTGGGAGCAGCTCGGTGAGGTCAGAACAGAGGTTACCGTCAGGATTTACTTGACAGAAACAAACAGCGTCTTTGAATCACATTGAACTGGGCCGTAATGGACAAGTGCTGTCTGTCTGCTGAGGAGAGCGAACGGCTTGAGATTCACAGAGAAATTGAGAGACAACTTCGGAAGGATAAAGAGAACTCTCACAAAGAACTAAAGCTGCTACTTTTAGGTGAGTCAGACTGATTTACTATAGGTGGTGTTGGGCCCCTGGGGGCCCATCTCTGCTGTGGATTTAGGTCTTAAAACTTGCCGCTACATTAAGATATTTTTTATCTGATTATTTGTGTCATTATGTTTTCATTCTGTTCTAAATGTCCTCATGGCAGTCGGATAATCACAGACTTATTAGGCTAGAAATCTAGAGGTAATAATGGACTCAGACTTGAGCTTTAACAGCCACATCAAATCAATAACATCTGCAGCTTTTTACCGTTTAAAAACATTGCAAAAATCAAAGGTAAACTGTCAAAGCCAGACTTAGATTTGTCTCCAGTAGGTTAGACGACTGTAACGTCCTGCTCACTGGCCTCTCCTCCCCTCCCACGAACCTTAACACAGCTGCAGTACATCCAGAACGCTGCTGCTCGGGTCCTGATTAGAACCAGGAAGTATGAGCACATAAGTCCTGTGCTCAGGTCTCTGCACTGGCTCCTGTAGCTCAGAGAATAGACTTTAAAGCAGCTCTGCTTGTGTACAAGTCTCTCTATGGCCTAGGTCCAAAGTACATCTCCGACATGTTAGTGCCATATGAACCATCTCACACTCTGAGGACTTCAGGGACCGGCCTCCTGCTGGTGCCCAGAGTCAGGACTAAACATGAGGAATCAGCGTTTGTTTTATGCAGCTAAAACTTGGAACATGTTTAAATCCAGGCTCAAAACGGTTCTATTTATTCTTTTTATTCTGCACTCTTCTTTTTTTAATGGTAAATTTATGATGACAAAAGAAACATGGACTGATGGACTTTTATTAGACATAGTAAAGTGACAGGAAAGTTTTTGAGAAGTGACAGGAAAGTTTTTTGTAAAGTAATGGGAAAGTTCTTAAACTGAGCAAGACAGTGTTTAAAGAGTGCGAGAGAGAGTTTTTAAAGGGGCAAATGAGTGGGTGAGAGTTGCAGATTGGGTGATTATTTATGTTTTGATTTGTGTGATTTTAAGGTCTTTGTTATTCTGTAAAGCACTTTGAATTACCTTGTGTGCGAATTGTGCTATACAAATAAACTTGCCTTGCCTTATTAATCAAGGTCTAATTGGGTTATTATTAATAATAAGTTTATTCATTTCATTTCTTTCTGCTCAGACATGACTCACTTCAAATGTGTGCAGTTTACATGTTTTTAAAGGTCTAGAAATCAGACATGAGTCACATTTTGGTGTCTGTGTGATGTCCACATCAGAGGACACATGTTACATGTTCATCTACATTTGTCTCAAATAAACATACAGGACTTTACCGGTTTATCTTGGGCTAATCTAAATAAAATGAGGTCTTACCTGTGTGTTCCTTCAGATGCGGGACAATCTTTTCTTTGAGGTGTAACTTAATCCTCAGAGCTCTCTTGTAGCCTAAGTGTCATCTAGAGGATAATGTGAACAGGATAAACGTAGCATTGTTTTAGAGAACAGTTTTGTGACTAGAAATGCCATATTTATAATTATTCGCTGGCTGTTTATTTTGGTTTCACTCCAGCAGGGCCTTGTCCATGTCCCCCCGGTGAGCTCTTTCCTCAGTGTCTCTGAAACAGTTTACTGTTATGATTGTTATGACCCAGCTCGTGTGGAGGAAGGGAGGTAACAAAAAAGAAAATCCAAGATGGTAAAATGGTAAAATAAGGTCATTTAATTAACAGGTGTGTAGGAGTGAACTAAACATGCATAAACAAAGGCACCTTGCAAAGAATTAAACCAAAGACAATAAAGGTAAAGTAACTAAACACACATTTTACATTAACAAAATCTTGCGCACGGACAAACAGAGTCAGAGAACTGACGATCAAAGTGTCTCTTAAACAAAAGCCACTACCCCCGGTAGTGACTGAACGAATAAGACTTTACACAAACAATGGCATAACGGTCACTCCAGGCCAGCAGCCACGGGCAGGTGGCCCCAATCTCCTTAAATGGGGAGGGAGGCGGCTGGAGATGGGCGAGGCTGAAAACGGTCATCCAATCATGGCCCAGGGATCCAGCAGCCAGGTTTAAGGGAAGAGGAGGGGAGCACACACACAGTAAACAAAATACATAAATACAAACAACAAGATGAACTTAAGGCCCAGGGCTGTAACAATGATGGATAGAAAACCTTTCATACTCTGCTGTTGAATATAAATCACACACTTTGAACTGAGGATGGCACTTTTTATATTTGAAAAATAGGTTGAAAGTGTTTGAAGTAATCAAGTCAGGCAACATGAGCCCCCTGCTCTTTAAACATTTACCCTGTGAAGGGTTCAGTTTGTTGACTCTTCTGTTCTTTAAAAACATTTGGTTGGTGTTTGGTGATTATTGTGGGAGCAGAACTGTGACAAGTCTGACTTTAAAACTATAAGGCTGATCTTTTTAATGATGGTGGTGGTCTTTAGGTAAAGTGAACCAGGCTTTTCAGCTAAAATGAGCCATCGTCAGAGTTTATTATCTGCATGTATGTTGACATATGCCTGGAATATTGACAGATTAATGCGTTAGACTCAATTATAACCGTGAGTGCAGCACCATCATCACTGCAGCTCATTGTACAGCAGTTACATCTCATTCTTTCATAACTATTATCGCCTTAATCATGATTTAAAACTGGTGCACACAACCTTAGAGCAGCTTTATCAGAAGGCGTGGCACATGAGGCCCGTCCTCGGGTCTATGGGTCTGATACAGTGTGCAGTGTTTCACACAGTTTCAGAGCTGCACAGACTGAAGCTGAACATGGCACCAGAGGAGGCTGAGCAGAGGGAGCTGCGTGTAATGAATGCACTTTAACATGTTTTACATGTTTGTTTAAAATAAAAAAACATTCAAAACAATATATATTATCCCATGAATTTTACTGTTTGAGCTGCTGAATGTGGCTTATTTTACCTGAACACGGCTCTTCACTAAAATGTTTGCCAGATGAGGTTTCAAAGTCTCTGGAACAAACTAACTGCACTTTATTTCCTCTGTTTCACCCCAACATAAAATATCAGTCCTTAGTTTCTGTAATAGCATCATTCAGTGCCAAACATTACTTACAATTATTGTCCCAGGTGAGAAATCCAAAAGTGCCTCAGTGTGAGGCCGGTTGGATTTACTCAGATGTGGAGTAACTTGAGTTAGTGTTGAGTTGATAAAACCAAACCAATGCAAAATGAGTAACTTTAGATCCATGTGCTGGCTGAAGGATGGGACCTTCTCTGTCAAACTCAGAGCCACTGATGACAGATCAGACACACGACTCAGCCTGTAGGGGGCGTGAGGGGAAGAGGGAGGGGCTATCCCAGGGGCAGGTGATTACAGCCAAGACGTTACAGCCAAGACACAGAAGATTATCAAGTCATATATATAAATATCTATGACTTGATAATCTCCACTCCAAATTACACTTGTTATTAAACTTATTCAAATGTATGAAATGCATGAACATTTATTGTGCATATGAAAATGTTTTATTAAGACCTTCATGATTGAATTCTTTTGAATAAGTGAGGTCCTAACCCAAAGGTTTGAGTTTAAGGTGTGTCTCATGTCTCTGAGCTCACGGCTGATTGGACCTTACCCTGGTCCTGAGCAGAGCAGCCGTGTGGAGTCTGTTATTGTGGTGATTCACACTGAACCAAAGCTTTTTTCAGTGACAGAAAAGTCTGAGTTTGCACAAACTGGATTCTAGCATCAGGCTTCTGAGTTCACCCTTGGTCCTGCTGTTTTTTAGCAGTGCTGTGTTTTCTGTTTCCTCTTTTTTACACAGGCACAGGTGAAAGTGGGAAAAGCACCTTCATTAAACAGATGAGGATCATCCATGGTAAAGGATACAAGGAAGAGGACAGGAAGGGCTTTAAACGTGTTGTGCATCAGAATGTTATGGTAGCCATCCAGGCCCTCGTCAATGCCATGAGGATCTTGAACATTAACTATATTGACGACAACAACATTGTAAGAAACGAAAATATCATGTCTCCTTCTGCACAAAGTGGTTTTCTGACAGTTTTATGTGTGTCAGGCGTACTCACAGAGACTGTCCCAAGTGGAGCTGAACACAGTGTCCACGTTAGAGCCCTGGCAGGTGGAGGCCATTAGAAAAGTGTGGAATGACCACGGTGTTCAAATGTGCTATGAACGCAGGAGGGAATACCAGATAAATGACAACGCTAAATAGTAAGAGTTACATCTTATTTTTGTATTACTTAGGCCGTACTCTACTGAATATGATTTGTTTTTGTTTAGTTACCTGAGTGATTTGGATAGAATCACAGCTCCCTCATACATCCCCACTGTCCAGGACATCCTGAGAGTTCGAGTGTCCACAACAGGAATCATAGAGTATCCCTTTGACTTCTTAAAAGTGACCTTTAGGTACTGCTTCTTACAGAAACCCCCACTCTCACTGGTCATATTATTAGATATGTCGCCTATCTTCATGCTTCTGCTATAAAAGAAAACATTTGTCAACCATGATTTACACAAAATGACATTTAACCCCAGACTTCGTTTCATCAGGTCAGCTCAGGTCCTGACACATAAAGACATGTGTAAATATCATGATGAGCAGTACTTTGTGCAGAGTTCACACTTGAATATCTTTGGAGCAGATGAGTTTAATAATGTGTCCAGTGAGGGCGTTGTGGCGACGCTGTTGTCAAAGAAGGTTCATTCATTCGAGCTTATTGTTCTGTTTTCTGTAGGTTGGTTGATGTTGGTGGTCAGCGATCAGAAAGAAGGAAATGGATTCACTGTTTTGAGAATGTCACTTCAGTTATATTTCTCACTGCTCTAAGTGAATATGACCAAAATCTCTATGAAGGTGAAAATGATGTAAGATCATTTTTATAAACTGTTGACTACAGTAATATTATAGAATAATACATTTACATTTGTTACATTTACGTTTCCTTTATTATTGTAACTCTAATATTATAATGTTGTCTTCTATTCAACAGAATCGACTAAAGGAAAGTCTCGCTCTATTCAGTACTGTTCTTTCATATCCGTGGTTTCAAGAGTCCTCCACCATCTTATTTCTAAATAAAATTGATTTACTAGAAGAGAAGATTGGCCAGTCCCATTTGCACACTTACTTCCCTCAGTACACTGGTACGCTAATGTCATTTTGTGTTCCCCTTAGTGTGATGAATATCTGATTTTAATCAGATTAAAGCTTCTTTCAGCATTTTTATTGTTTAAGTGTCTCTTTTTCAGGTCCAACTTGTAATGCTGAAGCGGCAAAAACTTTCATACGAAAAATGTTTGTGGATCGCCACAGCAGACGAGACAAACCTTTTTACACACATTTCACGTGTGCAACCGACACCGGAAACATTGACAAGGTGTTTAAAAATGTGAAACACACTTTGTTCAGAGATGTTCTGGGTGTGTTCATCCCACTTTAAAGATTCACTGCTCTGTATCGGACTCATTATTGTTCAAAGACAGTCATTACCTTCAAACTAGTTTTGCCATAACAAGTTTTTATCCTGGTGTAGAGTTAATTCTATACACATATCTGTACATATTTTATGTGTATCATGAAGTTTAATGTCTCACATTAGATTGGCTGTATTTCCACTGGTTTGACAAAAAACTGTAAAACTGAAACGTCTCCTGATTCAGCTTAAATGTGATATTTGTGTCTTATTCATGACGTTTTTTTAAATTGTTGTTAGATTTGTCTTATGTCGTAGATTAATAATCTTATTTTAAATGTAGGCTATACTTTTACTGTTGATGCTTGGTGGGTGGGACCAGGGCAAACTCTGGGCTCTTTACACTGCAAATAAAGAATGGGCATTAACTTTATTTTAAGTGGGTGTCTTTATATTTAATTTTAAATTTCTACCTCAATTTTCAGTACATTTATGAAAAACTACAAATTTATATCAACAAAATAAAACAACACATTTAAAGCTGACTTTAATCA
Organism: Periophthalmus magnuspinnatus; assembly: GCF_009829125.3. Lineage (NCBI taxonomy): Eukaryota > Metazoa > Chordata > Actinopteri > Gobiiformes > Gobiidae > Periophthalmus > Periophthalmus magnuspinnatus. The sequence goes on along the minus strand of NC_047148.1, from coordinate 20,195,692 downwards.
TATTTCATGTAGCCAAGAAGATCTTTTAAAATGATAGCTCTGAAAGATTAGTTCCTGTTGATCTACAGTGTCTCGCCTTGACGCTGCCTTTGTTTTTGTCCAAGTTGATGAGTAACGAGAAATACATTTCAGTGATTAACCAGAGGCAGGTGTGGCCACAGTGATTTGAGCTGTGGATTAACCTCAACCTTTGTTCAAATGTTTAACATGTAGAACACAGCGGCTTTGTTTTCATAGACTTGTTGAGTGTACAGTATGTGTGTGTACGTGTGTGTGTGTGTGTGTGTGTGTGTGTGTGTGTGTGTGTATATATATATATATATATATATATATATATATATATATATATATATATATATGTTTTTATCAGCATTTGTTTAGTTTACAGCAAATGGTCGAGAGCTGCTGAGATTCTCAATGACTGGCGCCTTATTAACAAATAATAACATGTAAAACCTAAATATTTGTTTTATTATACCATTATTTGTCTGTTTAAGGGTGGACAGTGCTGTCCTGTCTGGGGGACACTTCTGTACTCTCTGGGGGACATTGCTGTCCTGGGGGACAGTTCTGTCCTGTATTGTCCTATAGTCCTCCCTGGAGGACAGTTTTGTCCTCTCTGGGGGACATTGCTGTCCTGGGGGACAGTTTTGTCCTGTATTGTCCTATAGTCCTCCCTGGGGGACAGTTTTGTCCTCTCTGGGGGACAGTTCTGTCCTGTATTGTCCTATAGTCCTCTCTGGGGGACAGTTCTGTCCTGTATTGTCCCATAGTCCTCCCTGGGGGACAGTTTTGTCCTCTCTGGGGGACAGTTTTGTCCTCTCTGGGGGACATTGCTGTCCTGGGGACAGTTCTGTCCTGTATTGTCCTATAGTCCTCTCTGGGGGACAGCTTTGTCCTGTATTGTCCCATAGTCCTCTCTGGGGGACAGTTTTGTCCTCTCTGGGGGACATTGCTGTCGTAGCAGGTTATTTCCTTATTTGGGGTTGGCCGTGGTCACGTGAGCACAAAATGGTGGAAGCTGTGAGCCGTTTGCAGCTCGAGCATCTCCGCCGAGGAAAAGAGAGCAGGAAATAAGCAGAGACCAGAGGACAGATGCTCTGAAACTCACACGGACCTGCAGATTCACCTCAGCAACGGTGAGTACATGGTCCTATTTAAAGACAGAAAACAAATGAAATGTGTTCGTTTTGTTAAGACAGCGCACAGGAAGCAGCGCGAGAGGAAGAGGAGAGAGAGGAAGAGGAGAGGAGGAGGAGGGGGCCTGTCATCAGCTCCTGGGGCTCCTACTGATGCTCACATTGGGTCTTTTTGGCTGATTCTTGTCTGTTTAGGGCGTGGGCCTTTTTATTTCTATAAGTGTCGCTTTATTTGAGCCACAGAGAAAAGGACGTTTTCATTTCCATGTGAACGTGTCACGTGACACAGAGAATTTGCATCAGTCACAGGCAGCTGGAGTCATTCTGTCAGCACAAAGAGCAGAGAGCAGGCAGAGAAGAGGATAAGTGTGCACATCAGGAAGCACTACTGCCCTCCCTGCAGCTGCTACCCAGCATGCCCCTCTCCTCCAATCAGAGTGCAGAGATTATGCACGAGCGTGACCTTTCACATCAAAATATCAAACACGTGTGGCAATTTGGCATCACTGTCCTGTTAGACTGGTAACTTAAGTATCAGCATTATTTATTTGCATAATAATAATGTTTCATAATTGATATTGTATTACTGCTTTGAATTACTATTTTGTACCGTACATAATGATAATATCAATAATGCTGATAGTTTATGTGTGACTCTGTGTAGGTCCTCCTCTGGATGGACTTTGCTAAAATGAATTCTGAAGGAGCTGAAGGCCGACCAGGTACAGATGAGAAGACATCAATAAATCATTAAGAAATCCCATTAATTCTCATGATGGGTCATTGACTTGACTGTGTGTGTGTGTGTGTGCGTGTGTGTAGTGCCTCCCACCTCTTTACCTCTAGAAGGAGGTCCAAGTCAGAGGAAGAAGCTCTCAGCCCCTCGTATCAGCCTGTCTTTGGACCAGAGTGAAGATGACCTGGGTGAGACTCCAGACGATCTGGACATTAATGTGGACGACATGGACACTCCAGAAGAAGGAGACTACCTCGACTACACGGACCATGAGATGGACTGGGAAGGTGGGAAAGTCACATTTTTATAATCATTATAATCTCGTTATAACGGTGTTCCTCATCTTTAGTTTTATCAGACCTGTGTTTTGTATCATCACCATCATAGAGTTTATACTAAATATCAGTGTGTTATTATGTTATTCCATTTATATTTATGTTTTTGTATTTGTAGACCCTAAGATGGACCTTCAAAGTGGAACGAGCGATGCCTATAACACAATCCCCACTTACAGCTCGGAGGAAGAGCGTCAGGACGGCAAACTGTGGCGAGCTGTCATCATTGGAGAGCAAGAGCATCGCATTAATATGAAGATCATCGAGCCGTACATGAAAGTCATATCACACGGAGGTGAAGTTTTGTGTTATGTTGTACAGGGATTATCTCTTCTGCTTGTCTGTTTTACAACTTCAGCCACTGAGTGATATAATTTAAAGATGTTTTGCATAAACGTGAGCTAAAACCTCTCTGAAAACATGTTTTAGTGGATTTTGAGAAACTTTCTGAAGGTAAATATTTTTCTTTGCTGTCAGACCATAAGCTCCTTCTGTCCTTTCTCTCTTGTTGTTAATTAAGAAAAAGTAAAGTAATATTTGCTAAAACAACAGAAAACTGCAGACTGGTTTGTAATAGTTAGATGAGTGAAGAAATTAAATCTGTTGTGTTTTGCTTTTTTATTAAGGTTACTATGGAAACGGAGTCAATGCCATCATAGTTTTCGCTGCGTGTTTCCTGCCAGACAGTGACCTCCCAGACTATCACGAAATTATGGAAAACCTGTTTTTGTAAGTGTTACCTCAAATATTTATTACTGTACTGTGTGGATGTAATGTTTAATACATTGAGTAAGGAGAGAAAAACATATAAATAAATCCAGAAAATTTTGGATTGAAATGAAAGAAGGTAACTAAAGCTCTTCGTGTTGCCAGATGGCTCCAGATCAGATTTTGTGTGAGGAGGAATTAAAGCTTGAATGGCGAGCTGTTTGTAGTTGGAACAAAATCACAGAAGTTATTTAAACACAGTTGGTTTGGTCGTATGATTATCTTTTTTAGTAGATCTCAATATTTGAGGCAAAATGGTAAAAAAAGGGTTTTATTATGATTATTTTTGGATTTTGTAGAAATAATTGAAATGAGAAAAATTTATGTAGTACAGCGGCACTTTTACTATTTCTTCAGCTGATGTCAGATGAAAAAAATGACATGTTGAGGAGTAAAATTAATTGTCAGTATTCGTGACTTTTTGTTTTATTATCATTTGAGTTTCAATTGTACGTGTATGTTTTTCTTCTAAATTAATTATTAAAGAGTGGAGTTCATAAAGTGTTCTCTCTGCTGGGTGAATGCTTTGTTGTTCGCTGATGGAGAGCCGTGATGTGTTTCTCTTTTGCACAGATATGTCATCAGCACGCTGGAGCTGATGGTGGCGGAGGACTACATGATTGTGTATCTGAATGGAGCCACACCACACCGGAGAATGCCAGGCCTGGGCTGGCTCAAGAAGTGCTATCAGATGATTGACAGAAGGTGTGTTCACTTGTGCCGAGCCCAACACAGCTATTAAAAAAAATAAATTACAACATTATGTCATCTCTCTCAGGCTCAGGAAGAACTTGAAATCCTTCATTATTCTCCACCCCTCATGGTTTATCAGGACTGTTCTCGCCATCACTAAACCTTTCATAAGGTAAAGGACTCACTTTCTATATTATTTTTGGGCATTTATCTTTTTTCCTTTTCTGTAGTACTTGTTTTTATTTATTATTATTATTATTATATTTTTTACACAAAATTGACACATTTTTGCCAGAGCCAACTTTTATTAATTTGAGCAACATTTGCTTCTGTGTTAGATTTAAATAATAAATACTCACCACATCAGACTGGAAATACCTGCAGTATGTGGAGATTTGTCTTACACTCAGATGCCTCAGATTCATTGATGAAAGAATATTATTTTAATCAGCTGAGTGCTATGTTTCTTCTATACATAAAGTGCCTGTCGTATTAGAGCTTAGCAGAGGTCCTTATACATCTATAAAGCATGTTTGTTTGTGTTTGTGTTGCCAAAACAGTGCCAAGTTCAGCAGTAAGATAAAGTATGTCAACAGCCTGGATGAGCTGCAGCAGCTAATCCCAATGGAACAAATCCAGATCCCAGAGTGCATCATCAGGTGAGTGCACACATAACCTTTAATTATGTTTCAAACATAATTATAATGTTCTTGCCTCTTGAATTCCTTCTATTCAGACTGGACAAGGAGCTGAAGGAAGCAGAAAATTCCAAGTAAGTCGTGTTCTTCGTGGCATTAGTCACTGCTGCTGCTTGATTTATTCATTCATCAAAAAAGCACATTTTTTCAGTCTTTGGCTGGACCTTGACCAACTTAATTTGTCATTAATTGTATTTACTGGAAGAGCAGAGAAGAAGTTTCTAAAATGTTAACTACATCCATTTTGGCTCATTCATCATAAACTTAAATGAGGCTTTATTATCGAGTGATCCATTGCCCTGATATTTAATGCCAAGAACAAGCAGAGCACTGACTAATTGTGTATTCAATCATAACTTGCACGTGTGATAGAATTTACCAATTAATTTTAACATTTGTCAGCAATATATCCTGCTCTAACAATCTCTGTTTTTTATCCAAGAGTTAATAGTTTCCTGCTGGGACACCAGCCAGCGGCTGACAGGACACAGTAAGTCGTCCTCTGACACATTTAAACGCCGTCACACAAGACAAACTGCCTTGTTTCTCAAGTCTGTCATTCACCACTTTTTAATGCCTTTATTGTTTTTTCCTCATCTCTTTGTCTCTCACTCTTCCTCTCTCAGGGCAGAGGAGGCTGCAACAAGCAACTCCCAAAGCCAAGCATCCTAAATAACTTTACTCCATACACTACTAATAGTGCCTGTTTACACATCTCGTGTCATTGTTCTGGCTGCTGTAGCACTGTCTGTACTTCTACTATATATCTGTACGTCACAACACTGAGTAGAGTCACCTCGGTGTCAGCCACGGCAGTTGTTGTTGTTTGATGTGTGGTTGAAAACAGTAACTGCAGTAACTGCAGACGTTGCACTGAGTCATTTGAATCTAGAGTATATCGGTTGTGCGCATGTGAAGCTGTGGAGCAATAATAAGACACGTTTTTTTCAGTTCAGTTCAGGCGTGTACAGAATTTGAAGTAATAATACCTTTGTGCCAGTGATTGTGGCCAAACAAACACAGGTCTATAAAATTATTGTAATTATTTATTTAATTTATTTTTTATATTAAATATTTAAATGATGTTAGTAATTTAGTCATTTCCTGAACCCATTAATTAAATAATGCCAACATACGAAATGACCTCATAATAAAAATAACAGGGACTGTAAAGCACAATGTCATCTCAGCTCCTTGTTGGCGTGTTTCCTGTAGAACTGTGCATGTCTCTTCACTGTTTTACTGTTGTGAGGTGTGGAGGAGGTGCAAAGACATAAATAGAGACTGTCGAGTAATTCAATAAAACTGTACCAAGCGTAGACCTTGCTATTTGTGTTTTTGTTGACGTTTGTTTATTAACAGTTGGAAAGCTAGTATTTTTACATACAGTTTGTCCAGGAACATTAACAACTAAAAGTAAACACACACAAACATTAAACTCACAACTTAAACAGTAACCTAACACCACAACACTTCATATGAATACTGAAGTTGTCAAAATGAGGTGCCGTTCATAAAGGACGAGGCGCACGACCCAGTGACATTTATCTCTGCAGCTCATCAAGTCACGTGTTTTGTTTTCTTTAAGTATTGAAATGTAAGTGCCATGAACTGTTTTATTGCAGCTGCAGAGTAAAAATCATTTGGACCAACCGTGACAGGTCAAACTTTATACACAGTTGGTCTAACATGGTTTAATATTTGTAGTAAATATTATTGTGATTTTAAGAAAAAAGTACAATTTCAACATGTCTGAACTTCACCGTCATACTGCAAATAGTACTCTGGGGTTAATACATACTGTGAGGTGTACTCTCCAGTATACAGTTACCACAGAATATAAATAGCCTTTCATGCCTCATTTAGTAGATTCATATTCACTGAGGGATAAAGAGGCCTTTCCCTCGGGCCAGAAACAGATAAAACGCATGGAAAGAAATATGACTTATCCTCCTATTTCATCTAAAAGTGTAGCTCTCATCATCGTACTCCAGCTCATCGTCGTTGTCATCGCCCAGCTGTCCATATTTGAACTTCCTGTACACGGTGCCATCCTGGCCCATGTACACTATGTCCTCATCGTCGTCGTCGTCGTCGTTCTTACTCCCCAAGCGTCGGTCGCTGAAGTCCACCATTTGGGACTCCTGGAAGCGGCCGCTGGATGAGTGTCCCGCGTGTCCGCTGTAAGAGGCGGAGGAGGCTGGGCTGTAGCCGTGTCTGCCGCTCCCGCCTCCGAATCCGCCCGAGCCCAGCTTCTCATAGCCACGGATGGGGGTGTCCCGGGCTGCGCCTTTCGACCGGGAGTGCCTGATGAGGAAGACTATAGCCACCAGAACGATCACCAGCAGAATACAGGCGGTGATGAACACGGCCAAGTTCCCTCGCTCCTCCTCTCCTTCATCGTTTTTGAATGGCAAGTTTGTGCTGAGAACGCACTCTCCTAGGACAAGAAATGCAACATATTATAAAGTTGAAGCAAAAATAAACAAAAATGTACATTAACTTTGCCCTGCACGTAACATAAACCAATCACCCAAACAGTTTTTCTTCATACCTCGAGACTCGGTGCAATTACAACAATCCTGCTGCCCTTTATTATCTGCCCCATCCTCGTCGTCATGGCTACAACAAAGGAGACAGCGCCCCCCGGGTTCGAGCATGGCCTGAGGAGGACACGAGGTGCAGCTGGTTGGGCCCTGGCCCCAGCACTCCAGACAGGAAGCGTCGCAGTCTTCACAAGCCAGCTCCAGGGCCTAATGAGAACAAATGAGGCTACTGTGTCCGACGCTGAAATAAAAACCTGCTGCTTCTTCAAGTTTTCAACACAACTTTTTAAATCATTTTTTGTTGCATAGATGGACACAATTGTAACTAAATTGTGTACAAAATATGATTAGCTTTACCTCTATTACAGGATACTGGCCCCTGTAGCACATGGATTCACACACCCCATCTGACAATCTGTATCCAGCATGGCAAGACTGACATGAATGTGACTCTTTTGCTAAAAACAAACACAAATCATCATCAATTATTGCAACACATAACCATATTTGTGTTATTATGTGTGCTTTGTATTATAGTTTGTCACCAAATCGCTTAATTTTTTATCTTTTACAAACCTGAACAAGCTTTGCAGGTGGGATGACAAAGCTCGCAGGTCCCGTGCACAGCGTCATGGTAGTATCCCTCGGGACACACAGGAAGACATCGTCCGGCTTTGCGTAAATAAAGTAAGCCCGCGGTACAGCTCAGGCAGCCGTCCTCTCCTGCTCCAAGACACTCACCGCAACTGGGGTCACATCTCTCACACATCATGGAGGCCAGGTTTCCATAGTGTCTATTGTATTAGAGGTAGATGTAGTAGTTTGTAATTATGTACTGTAGTATCTATACTCCCCTGGATTTTAACACTTGAACCTGATCAACCACAGCACATCAAGACTTATTACAGTATTTCTAAAAGGCTGTTTTCAAGGTCAAAATGTTTGCGACCACTCAAAACAAGATGTGCAGACAAGACAAAACAGTGTGAGGGTTGACGTACCCGTGCTGACAGGTCTCCACACACTCTTTGGACTCTCGGAAAAGACTGGATTTGCAGGAAAGACACTCGTGGCTGTGTTTTCCCACACAGGACTCACAGGAGGGATGACAAGGTTCGCATTTTATCCCCATCTCGTCCTGGTAGTAGCCAACCGGGCACCGATCCAAACAGGTACCATCTGCAGAGATACATTATCGAGGTAAGACTCAGACGCGGAAAGTGCAGTGGTTTTCAGGTTTGGACTTACTGAGCAGGAGATGACCCTGGTTGCAGGTCAGGCAGTGATTTGTATCGGGACCAGAGCACCTGTGGCAGTATTTATGACACTGATGGCATTCCCCGCTGTGGTCCACATACTGGTGAACTGTGCACTTTGAGTGGGTCATTGGAGCACAGTGACCGTGGCCCTCCAGTCTGTGGCCATCTCTGCAGCTGGTACAAGAGTCACTGTACGGCCCGGAGCAAGTGAGGCAAGAGGCATCACAGTCTGTTTGAAAAAGTCAAAAGGGATAAAACTGTCAAGTGGCAATTAGTCTGAGTATAACATAGATTATCTGGTGAAAATATCTGTAACTTCTTGGACATTGAAAAAGCTACGTTTATGCTTCACTGAAACATTTTGCTGTTTTACTTCTAACATGTGCTTACATTATATGCAACTTAAACTCAGTTGCTTTTGGTTAGCATTGCAGGGCAGCGTGTATTTCTCTGGGGAACAGTCTGCGCATCAGTTTGTGAGGTTTGACAGCTGTCAGATAGAGTGTTATTTTTGGTGCAGACGGCTTAAGTTCTAGTCTAAGAGAATGTATGAACATGAAAAGTAGCTTCAGTGAATGTGTTTTTGATTTGCTGCAGTGAACAAGGTGAGGATTTTGAAATGCATGAGAAATGTCAAATAATACTGCCAAAATGAAACATAAACAGTTATTTTTGTGTCGCACCTTTACAGTCTCCTGAGATGTCGTCCCGATAGGTGTGTGAGGGGCAGGATGTTAGGCACGCCCCGTTGTGCAGAGTGGCCTGAGGGTCCACGCAGCTATCACAGTCATTGTTGTTTGGTCCGTCGCACAGTCTACAATCAGAGTGGCAACGTGAACACTCCCTTTGCTCCGTATCATCAAAGAACCTCTCGGGACAGTCTTCCACACACAGGCCCTCGTGTAGAAAATTATACTCTTCGCATTCTGTGCAAAGATAACACGTTGATACTAAGTTACAAGGACTTATAATGAAAAGAGATTAAAATATTTACAGTACCAATGCACTGTCCGAGGGGATTACACTCGGCACAAGCAGGTGGACAGCGGTGACACTCTCCATCTCGGACTGCGTGACCGGCGGGACAGTCCTCCACGCAGAGGTGCTTGTGCAGAAGAAGAGGAGCATCACAGCTTAGACAGTGGGTGCTGTTTGTCACACAGGAAGCACAGCCAGTCTCACAACTTCGACACACTAACCCCGCAGGATAACCCCTGTGAGAAGGAATTCAAATATTAATAGATATGGATTAAACGTTCCAGTAAAAGAAAATGCAGTTGGATGTTTTGTTGATTATTGACCTGACACATTGTTCGACACAGTGGCCGTTCTGCAGGTATAAAGGAGCACTGTGGGTAGTCTTGCAGCGTGTGCAGTGCTGCGCGTCCATACATGTCAAACAGCCAAAGGGACACTCCTCACAAACACTGGTTAACCGATTTGCAAAGTATCCCCCGGGACACTTCAACACGCACGTCTGCTGTGGGCTGAGAAAACGACCTGACACGAGGAAAGATTTGTAAGTTTATGAGAGCGTACGACAAAACAGGAACACAGCGTTGTATTCAAAATATCACAGTACCTTTTGCACATTTTGTACACTGATTTTTCGCATCTCCAGAGCAGGCCTCACAGGACGAGTGGCAGTCCTCACATGCCCCATCATCTGAAAATAAGAGCATACATCATTATCTTCTTCTAAAGTACTTTCATCATCATGGAGTCATCAGCAAATTAACATGAACATTGAGGAAGTTGTGCTGTTAAGTCAAAATGTGAAGGCCTCTAGGAATACCACCCGGCACTATTGCACTTCCCAGTCTATAATTAAGATGTTCTTGTTTAAAGTTTCAAAATAATTCTTTGGAGGAACTAAATGATTGACAGTGGAAGTGTCACGCAGACCAATTACCTTCAATGATTTCTCGCTGCGCCAGTGAAAGTGCCCAAATCCCTGCTTCATTATGGTCAGACAGTGGGATTAGCAGAAGACATAAATATAGTTCTTACCGCTACGATAGGTCTTCACGGGGCAGGCTTCATGTTCAAACACACACAGGCCATTTTCCAGTGTCTTTCCCTCCTCACAGGATGTACAGTCATCTTCCTCTGGCCCACTGCAGCTCACACAGTCTGAATGGCACTCCTCGCAGTCATTTGAGTCCTCGTCTCCATAGAAACCATCAGGGCACACTTCAACACATGTACCCTCTGAAAAAAAAAAGGTAAGAACGCCTTTTAAATTTCGATGTAGGAATTGCATTTGTACCGTGGTGCAGTCTGACCTTCGGCAGCGGCTTTACCTGATAAGAACAGGTCAGTTTCACACCAGTAGCACTCGTGTTCGTCACAGCTCACACATTTCTCATCGCATGGGATACAAGTCATCTCCTCTTCCACGCTGTACGTCTTTGCCGGGCAGTTTTTGAAGCAACCATCCTGAAAACTGATAACAGATGCCGGAACACTGAAACATGCATTTCTTTCCCAGACACATCCAAAACACACAGACTCTCACACAGTTTCTTCAAAGATAGAAATAAAAAAAAGTAAGAGGTGCAGTGAGTTCTGAGGGGATCACTCAGAGGGCACACGGTCTTACTTGTAAAAACCCTCTATGCAGGACAGGCAATGCCTAGGGTTATCTGTTAAACGCAGACAAAAACAAGCTCTTCATCAGACTGGAACAACAATATTAAATCAAGCAGCAAGGTAGGAGGATGATTTGAAGCTCATAACTTTCTGAAGGTTAAAGAGCGGGGACTTACATAAGACACACTTTTTGCAGCCTTCTTCGCAGGCCATGCAGTCCTCGTAATCTGGATCCTCCACCTCCCCTGAGAAAACACAAGTATGAAAAAGACAAGACTGTGTGAGTATGGGATAGTTGGGGCAGGTGGAAGGCAATGTTTTTAAGGTCACTCTGATGTTTTTGTCACATAACAGCAAGAAAATAACTCAAAAGTAACATATTGATTACCTTCTCCACACTCCAGCTTGTTGCACAGTCCATCAGAAACATAGTAGGAGGAGTTACACTTGAGGCAGTGGGTGGGGCTAGAGCACAGACGGCAATGGTCAGAACATGGATCACAGCTCTTCTCTTTGGTGTGGTAAAAAGACTCAGGGCAGACATCCACACACTGGCTCATGAACAAGTAGCGATCCATCCCAAACTTGTCTATAGAAAAGTCAAATTAAGTTCTGTTCAAACTGCTTTAAACAGACACTTTATCAATGCCAACACACTGTGAGCACATGCTTTTCTCCTCACCTGTGTCACAGCTGGTGCAGTTAGAGCCTGTGTCTGAACAGGAGGCACAGGTGTGGTCACACAGGTGACACTGTCCTCCTGACTCGTACTTTCCTTTTGCACAGTCCAGCACACAGTGACCTTCATCCAGAGATCTGTCACAAAAACAACACAAAATACTGTCTTCGCTACCACAGCACAACTTTTAATGGTATCGTTCATTTACATTTTTATGTACATTTTCACAACTTTACATTTTGTCCATTTCTTTTCAAATACAGTAAAATATGGATTACACTGGGACACTCTGTTCAGATTCTGAATCAGTCCAACTCACCGTGAAAAGTCACAGCTGATGCAGTCGCTACTCTGAGGTCCTGTGCACTTCAGACATGTAGCATCACACGCATGACATTTCCCAGTACTGTCGGGATACTCGCCTAATAAACAAATAAGAATGATTAGGACTTGAAACATGAAACAAATTAAGCTTTTTAATGATATAATAATAACAATAGTAATTGTTTTAACCAGCCTAACCTTGTGGTTACAATAATCATCTTAAAGAATCACATATTTTTAATCTCCTCTGAGAGTTTGCTGTATTTCTAAACTCAGTATGTCGTAAAAGGTGCAGGTTGACTGACCCTCTTCACACTCTGTGTTGAGCACACACACTCCGCCCTGATGGCTGTGACCACTGGAACATCTGCTGCAGTTCTCCGGCCCCGGTCCCGCACAGGCCGAACAGCTGGCGTCACACCTGAGGAACAGAGCACACAAACCCAAAAAGACCAGAAGTTCATAAAGGGATTAAAACTCCTCCCATCCACCCAACAGCAAACTCCAGCATCAAAACAAGCATGAACGCAGGCAATGGAGCCAAGGCCAAGGGCTGCAATCAGCAGATAAACAAACCACCCACACCTGAACACACACCAGTGCTCACCTCCTACATATCCTCTGCCCATAAGTTATCTCTGGGTTTGGCTCTGTGGCATAGAAGCCGGCGCTGCAGGAGTGCACACACCTCCACTCCTCCATTAAATATCCTTCTGCACAGCGTTTGCAAGACTCAACCCCTGGGCCTGTAGTCAAAAGACACATCATTTTAAAGTCATTTCACATGTTCACACAACCAACAATAACCATCAAAGCAAAATGTTTTATAACTGTGTTTTTATAACACAGTTGGACTTTAGACACCCACCTGCACAAGTAGCACATGCTTTGTGACAGGGCTTGCATATGCTTTCCTGTTTGTCGTGGTAGAATCCTGCTGGGCAGCTCCGCAAACACTGATTTCCCTGCAGACTGATGGCGAAACGGAGAGAAAGGTGACATAGACAATCACTGAACAATGACTCCTTAAGTCTGGGCCATAGAAAAAGCTTGTGATCGATGTAGTTTTTCTTCTTTACAGATTAAACCATAAAAAAGTTAAGCACTATTACATGTTTGTAATTGTGTTGCACATAAATGATAATAAAAAATAACACAAAAGAAGCACTGTTTTCAAATAATTAAATATATCAAATGCATCATGTTATTGTGTTTACCTTGTGTCTTCTTTGCATTCTGTGCAAATGCTGAAGGTTGTGCACTTGAGGCAGTTGTCACTGCACTTCCTGCACATATTTGAATCTGTGAGGAAATGAGAACACACATCAGTCTGATGAATCACTCTCACTCACACGGCCTTCAACTGTTGTTTCATCAGCCAACAGTCCATTCACGTCACATACTTCACATTAGAATAGTGCTCCTGTTTTACAGACGTTGTTAGTTTTATCCACATATTCAGAAATAAATCTATGAGATCTTTTACAATTGTCAGATTTAAACTGAGAAAACAACGACAGGTTTGTCCTTGAAGAGTGTATTTGGGCTGGAAGTCTACAGTTCAAACAAAGAGCGTTTCTACTGCAGTTCATAACACACAAACATGCAGACAGAACTGATCAAACAAAATACGACCATGATCGAGGTAATAGCCTTCTCCACAGATGGTGGTGCAGGTGTTGGTGCCCTCAGTTAAGTGATGCCCGGATTGGCAAGTTGTGCACTGGTCACTTCGACTCCCAGTGCAGCTTTCACAGGTCGCATAGCACCTCTTGCAACGACGACGGTCACCCCATAATCCCTTTGGGCACTCGGATACACACAACCTGGAGAAGCACAAATTATGTCTGACATCTTTGGGACATGTCTGTATTTCCTCAGGCAGGGGTCAGTTAGTTATAATTACATCAGAATTGAGACTAACCTTGTGCCATTTTTGAATTTGAGAAAAAGGTGTAAACATGCGACACACTGCTGTGGGCCGGGTCCCTCACAACCATCACTGGTGCATTCTGCGTCACAGGGTCCTGATAAAGACACAAACATCTATTCTTATAATTGACATTTAGGGAATCATCCCAAAGCACCAAAATCATGAACATAACTCACCATTATACTCTTCCAAAACATCATTATCAACTGGCTCCGCTGAACGCACACTCTTTTGAGGCACATATGGACGCTCTGCTGTGCCATAAATCACCAGAGACCATTTTATTAAAGCCCCTACAAGTACCACACATACCACAGTTAGTTTCAAACAGCTACTGTCTATTAATACAAGTAGAAATATGCTGAAGGGATGAAGCAAACCTAGTTCAGCAATGTTGTGTGACTTTGATGAAATATTTATTTTTAGGGTCCATTTTCCTGTTGCAGGCTCCCCCCAGCTGTGAGTTGTCATAAACTCCCAATTCTGAAAGCCCTCACTGGAGTTGTCTAGTGGCCTGAATAAAAAATTATAAACACTAAAATAAGTATTCATTTTTAGGTATCTATGTGTATTTTGCACACAGAGAGGATGATGCAACTATTAGTGCATTTTTATAACACAAAATCTGAAGACATAAAGCTCAGTCTAAGCGATAATGTTCTTGAGAGCCCCCTGTTGTCTACCTGTGCGCGAGAAGCTCTGACACGGTGCCAGAGGGGGACAGGAGTCTGATGAAGAGGCTGCCTCGATGGCTGTGAGTGATGGTAACACGGACAATGACATGCTCCACATAAGCCACGTGCTGCAGAGGGTTGCCAGCACACCCTGCCGTCTCGTACACAGATGTCACCACAGAGCCGGGGTAAATAGTCCTGTCAACACGCAAACAAAGCAAACAGAATGAAAAACAATCGCAAACACAGACCAGCAAAAACAAAAATATAAAAAAAACAACAGCGCAAGTGTGAACATAAAGCAGCGCCAAGACAGAAATAGATAAAGTGTGATAAACGGAGGAGGAAGGATCAGGGAAGCCCAAAGCGTGGCTCATTTGTTGTTGTATGTTACCTGATTTTCTGCACTGGAGCTTCTTCTACACACATGTGCTGCGAAGGGACTTGTTTCCAACGTTCAGCCTCTTTGACCATGTCCTCTGCATCCATCAGCCCAAAACCATACAGATGACTCACTGAGGTATCGTACAGTAAATGTTAAAATGACACACAACAATCACACTTGCATTAAATTCAGTAAAGTATGCAGTTGCATGTTGGAGAACCTCTGTATCCCGCTCCGTTTATTGTCCAATCAGGTGCTTCAAGATGCTCAGTCTTTGATGTGCGGACAATAATGTGCTGGATGTCTCTCCAGGTTAACAATGGACTGCCGAAAGAACACAATATATATTTATTTATGCCATTTTGTCGTGATGTAATGCACAGTTGTGTTTGATGGTGACATACTTGGCCTCTAAAGTGAGAGCGATGACACCCGCCGCGACAGACGCAGACAGTGAAGAGGATGGACGTGCCTTAACACACGTCTGATGATCGCCAGCAGTCATCTAGGAACAGTCAAGTAGAAGAACATTATAGAACGAGAGCCATTAGTGCATGTTTTATGTTTTCAGTTCGCACCATGGGTTTGCCTTCGCCGCCGGAGTAGGCCGTGGCCAAAGTAGAAGGGCATCGCTCGTGAAATCCAGGCCTGGCCCCGCTCCAAAGAGTCGGGCTTATGGACACGGTGTAGATGCTGTTGCTATAACCGTCACAGGAACAGTGGTCACCTGAGTGTCCTCCATTCCCCGAAGCCCAAACAAATATTGAGCCTCTACCCTGTCGACCCTAAAAATGTAAAGTCTATATGAAGGAGACAACTCAAAATGGAATAACAAGAACATGTCGATGCTAAATATGTCCACAAAGGCTCCTCTCACTGTTTTGATGCCATATTCCAGCGCCATTTTTGCCAAAGGCCCCGGTCCCCCCACCGTGACGCCATCATCTTCAGGTCCCCAGGTGCACAAGTAAATATCTATGTAGTGCGGTTTGAAGCTCAGTGACTGCGCTTCCACAACGTCTGTCACATCTCCACTTAACATATTGATGCCTGCAAAGAAAAGCAGCAGACATGTCACAACCTTCACACGTCCTTTACCACGACGTTTTGTTTTATTTTTAATACTGCCGCACAGCACACCTCCTATTCTCGCACGAAAAGAGACTCCGACTGTGCAGTGAGAGCTGTTTGCAGCAGCAACGATCCCGGCGCATTGAGTCCCATGGCTTTAGAGAAAGATGGAGAACGTAAGGTTAGATGCATATGTATGAGCGAAAAGATGGGCTATTTCTGTTACATCGAGACATTGAGGAGACAGAATAGAGAATTTGCATATCTATATCACATGTAATTACCAAATGGAAAGGAAAGCATGCATTAATTATAGATGGAAAGGCAAAGGAAACTGCAGAACAGGTAGATATAAATTTCAAAACCTACTTCATAGAGATGTGATTTGTTTGTTTGGGTCTGTTTGGATCAAAGCTGGCGAGGGGATCCTAAGCAAAAGGAACAAATAAAACCATAAAATGAGACATCAGCGGCAATTTATTTCTATAAGACAAATCACAAAAGCCACCTGGTCTTTTTGACAATAATAAATGGGATGTTTAATGCTTATTCTCTTAGTCCAGACTTTTGTTATACTGCAAACCCTGCACTGCCAAATTTTCTATGATTAATGCTCTCCTTCTTGGTAGAAAAGTCCTCTCTCAGGGCACTTACATAATTTGACTTGAGATCCAAATGCGCTCCCTCTATGCCGTCATCTACAACAGACACTACAACACCCTTCCCAGTGTAGCCTCGTTTCCACGCTCCTGCAATGTTCATATGAGAGCGACAGCCTGTGGCCCTGTCGCTGCAACGCTGTGAAGCAAAAAGCAAGACATCCGTGTTAGATAAGAATAACTCTCTATTTTAGGTTCTGTCGGTCCGAGTTCCTTCATTCTTGATTTTTTAAAAGGGAAAAAAATCAGACTTACAATGAACCACAGGCTGCTCCACTTTGGGTTGTCAAACTGTAGAGGCGTTGTCTGGTTTGAAGGAAGATGGAAAGCGGAGAAGTGTTTTGTGGAGTAGATTTGCCTGACCCCGGAGACCCTATTTACCCTTTTCTGAACAATCTGTTGCTGGAGCCATTCCACCTGAGAGAAAAGGAGAATTTGATGTGTGGTAAGAGAGTTAGTCACATGATGAGAGGTAGATCGGTGCTCCTCCAGGTCCTGTGGTTGTTGTTCTTCACAAGACTTAGTTTAGCTTTGCCTTTTTAGTGTTTGTGGCACTGTTAACATCTAGGTGAGTATGTGCGTGCCCACTCCGTCTCAGGGCAGCTGTGGCTACATAAGAATGTTTTTGCCACTGTAATGTGACTCTGCAATGAATAAACGCTGAGTTAAAGATAAATGTCAAAAACAAATCAAGAAAAATAGAACTAAATGGATCCGAAGGCACCAAAACCAGCCATTTTCACACCATTTATCTCCAAGCAAGTCCGTCAGACACTGAAACTACTGTATCTGGGACGTATGAGGCGTTTCATCAAAGTGTCAACAGTACGGAACTCCTAATATGACTTTTCAAAGTGTCAAGGTTAAGATGCAGGTCACGTGTATTGACTGTTTGTGCGCTCGTGTGCCATTAATTGGGAATGTGGGGACACAAAGTAGATTAATAATGCAGCCAAGTCTTCCCGTTCTCCTTTTATCAGGTTACTTTACCTCGGCCTCCTTGGAGACGATAAACGTGAGTCCATCATTAGACATGCTGGATCGTTTTGCCGTCTCATTGTGCCAGAAACTGTAATAACTCGTCAATTCTCCGACCTGACGACACACAGACATCGGTTGAGTTAAATTTTAGGACATGTTGGCGCTCGTCATTGCTCTGTGACTGTACTAAAGACCTTTGAATTATGAATGTGGCCCTGGTGTCTTTCACAGAGACGGCTACCTTATACCTGTGGTGGTTTTTAGACGGGGCAACCTGACCCCGGCGCAGGCCACTCCCGAGGTGGCCAAAGTCTGTGGTTTTATGCGTACACCTGTCCGATGATGTCATGTATAAGACCTATAAGTTTAACAAAGCTATGACATGTGCGGAATCTCAAAGTAGGCTGCATTTAATAAAAGTAGAATCAAAACCTAAACACTGGCCTACTTTTTGCATGAACCTTTCTAGCAACCTGCACTTTCTAATATGTAACGATGGGAAGTCAAAGTGGGTTATTCAGACTCAGACGACGTCATTAGACTTAAATAAACATAATAAAATAAGACCAGAAGCAGCGTGTGCGTTTGGTGTTAGGTGTTAGGTGTGGTCCCAGGAGCAGAACCTACCTGTCCCATATTCGAAAACCCATATTTCTCCGCAATCTCACTGACAATCCTCTGGTCCCCGATGATTTTTATGGCCCATTCATTTGTGAAGACTGCCGCGCGACAATAGTGCAAAAAGAAGCCAATTAACACAAGTAAAAGCATCGTCCCGGACCGGAGCCTTCTTCGGACACTCCGTCGTTTTTCCTCAAAGGTTTTTATTCATTTGTGTCCGGCAGCAGCTTCTCGTGAAGTTCCCAAAGTTCCAAAGTCCTTATAAAGCGATGGCATGAGGAGCAGTGCCGGCAGGTCTCTTATGCGGGAGTCAAAGGATATCGAATGACCACCTCAATATGGAAGCCGCGGATCAGTGTTTGGGCGAGTGTGACGACGCAGCAAGCTTCAGTGGGGACGAAACATTTCCAAAGCTGTATTTTTTACACGTATAGAAGTGATATTTCAGTTGTCTCACGAAGTTTTACTATTCCTCGAGCTGCAGAACCTGTAAACTATCGGCCAAGACAGCACTGCCATGACATATCCACCTGGTCGTGCATTAAAACACAGGTCCTAAAGTCAAAAATGTAAAAAGAAAATGGAGGAGTGGGTACAGCAGATCCCAGGAAAAACATCAGACATCTCAATCCAGTACTAGAAACAGCAAAGATCCTGCACAAAGCTCCCAGGACCTGAGCATCGCTGTTATTGCCCTGTGTAATTCCACATTTGAGATTTGCTTTTTGATTGTTGCACATGGTTATGCACATTACAGAAGACCTGGTGCTGGTGTAATGGATACTTGTTTTTTTTTATTGACTCAGTAGCCCTTACGACACACCGCCATATAAAACAATAGCCCTTAAACCATTCTGGGCATATAAAACAATAGGAAAGCGTCTCTTGGCTGCAGTCTAAGGACTTTGAAGTGATCTAACATGTCTTCCGAGAGGCGGCTTTGATGTTCAGAAAGCTATTCCTCTCACTCACACCTCCACCTGAGAATAATTGTTAAAACGTCTTCTTGTGTGTGCTCTCTGCCCCCAGGCGCGGCAGCCATCTTCTCTTTCTTCTCTTCTTTCTTCTCTGCCTCTCACAGTTTTGTAAATTCTCACGGCGGTGTCGGAGTCTGACACATCACATGTCACGGTGATGATGTTTGCAGTGTAACGTAAACTCCTGTAGTTTGTTTATTTACCTGTTGATTTGGGAAAAATAAGTCAACATAATAAGGTTTTTTGTTTGTTTTTATGTTGCGTAGAATGTATCGTGTGTGCGTCATGACTTCATCCACAAGGGGATATTAATAAAACTCAAATTCGTCCTTTTTTGTTGTCAAAGGTGACGTATACATTTTGATATATTTCCATGCAGTTTTTCCCTGGAGATTTGACTGTGGCGTCGTCTCTGGTCGCAGCTCGCAGTGAGAATAGCCTCTGTCTGTCGTAACGGTGCGGATAGGACCAAAGGATGCAGACCAGAGCAGTTTTAACAGTGTTTATTTACAGCGGTGAAAATGCAGTCTTTAAACAGGTCACAAGAGCAGGTACAGGAACCGGGGAGCGGGAGACGGGTCAGGCGGGTGCGGTGCAGGTAGAGGCGGGCAGGACAGGACCAGGACGGGGATAGAAGCAGGTGCGGTACCAGGGCAGGCGGATCAGACGAAGACCAGAGCGGGGAGCGGGTGACAAACCAGAGACCAGGACCGGACAGGAGACGAGACGAGCAGGAGACGAGACGAGCAGGAGACGAGACGAGCAGGAGACGAGACGAGCAGGAGACAAGACGAGCTGGAAGCGATACCGGGACTGGAACGTGGCGGCAGGAGCTGGGCGAGTAGAGGCAGGAATCTGGAGGGTGCATAAATCCAAATGAGCATTTGCCGGAAAGTACCATATAACAAAGCTTAGCAAGAAACATTCACGTTTTACACGCGGACGGTCTGGCACCGAGTGTAGACTGCCAAGCCTTCTTGTACTCAGCAGCAGGTGGTGGTGATTAGGCTGATGCACCCCAGGTGTGCACGGGAGGAGTCAGGCACTCCACCCAGCTCCAGACACACAGGTAGGGGAGGGGGAGAGAGCACGGGAGGACAGGGAAACTGACATCATGACAGTACCCCCCCCCTAAGGTCCACCTCCTGGTGGACCCCCAGGCTTGTCAGGATGAGCGCGGTGGAAGTCTCTCACCATGTCGGGGTCCAGAATGCGTGCCCTGGGCACCCAGGATCGCTCCTCCGGACCGTAACCCTCCCAATCGACGAGGTACTGGAGGCCCCTACCACGGCGACGAACGTCAATCAGGCGGCGGACGGTGAACGCCGGGTGGCCGTCAATGACTCGGGCGGGCGGTGGGGGATCGGCCGGAGGGCACAGGTCGCTGGTCCGGACTGGTTTAACCTGGGAGACGTGAAAGGTCGGATGAATCCGGAGAGACGGGGGTAACTGGAGGCGCACCGCCGATGGATTTATGATCCTCATGATCTTAAACGGTCCCAGGAATCGGGGGGACAGCTTACGGGAGTCCGTCTTCAGCGGGACCGTCTTGGCGGAGAGCCAAACCATCTGGCCAGGTTGGTATACGGGCGCCGGGACACGGTGGCGATCGGCCGTCGCCTTAGTGCGCGCTCCAGCCCGAAGAAGGGCCGCCCTGGCCTTCTTCCAGATCCGGCGACAGCGCTGGAGATGGCGCTGAACAGACGGGACGGCGAGGTCCCTCTCCTCCGTGGGAAAGAGAGGGGGTTGATATCCCAGCGATGCCTCGAAGGGGGACATACCAGTGGCGGAACTCACGAGGGAGTTGTGAGCATACTCTATCCAGGGCAGGTGAGTACTCCAGGTCGCGGGGTTGGCGGAGGCTGTGCACCGTAGGGCCGACTCCAGGTCTTGGTTGGCCCGCTCCGTCTGCCCATTAGATTGTGGATGGAACCCGGACGTGAGGCTAACCGTGGCCCCCAAACCGTCGCAGAAAGACCGCCATACCTGAGAGGTGAATTGGGTCCCTCTGTCGGACACGATGTCCACCGGGATGCCGTGGAGTCGGAAGACATGACTGGTCAGCTGGTCGGCAGTTTCTTTGGCTGTGGGGAGCTTAGGCAGGGCAACGAAATGGGCGGCCTTGGAGAAGCGGTCCACAATGGTGAGAACCACCGTGTTCCCCTGGGAAGGGGGAAGGCCCGTCACGAAGTCCAAGGCGATGTGGGACCAAGGGCGACGAGGAACTGGGAGAGGATGCAAGAGACCAGAAGGGGGTGAGTGGGAGGCCTTGGCCCGAGCACATACCTGGCAGGCGGCGACATAAGCCCGGGTGTCTGTGTCCATCGTGGGCCACCAGAAGCGTCTCCTGAGGAGGGAGAGAGAGCGACCGGCACCAGGATGGCAGGCGAAACGGGAGGCATGGACCCACTGGAGCACCTGAGACCGGACAGAATCGGGAACAAACAGTTTACCTGGAGGGCCGTTACCTGGGTCGGGGTCGTTGGTCTGGGCCTCTCGGACGGTGTCCTCGATATCCCAATGGACCGCGGCCACCACACACGAGGAGGGAATAATTGTTTCTGCGGTGACCGGGCTATCCTCCAGGGCGAACTGGCGGGAGAGGGCATCGGGTTTGACGTTCCGAGATCCGGGGCGGTAGGTGAGGAGAAAGTTGAAGCGGCTGAAGAAGAGGGACCAACGAGCTTGACGGGGATTGAGGCGCCTGGCGGACTGGATGTACTCCAAGTTTTTATGGTCGGTCCAGACGATGAATGGTTGCTCCGCCCCTTCGAGCCAGTGGCGCCACTCCTCCAAGGCCAGCTTTACGGCAAGGAGCTCCCGATCCCCCACGTCATAATTGACCTCGGCCGAGGACAATCGCCGGGAAAAGAAGGCGCAGGGACAGAGGCGGTTGTGGGGGTCGAACCTCTGCGAAAGCACGGCCCCCACTCCCGAGTCGGAGGCGTCGACCTCCACGATGAATTGCCGTGAAGGGTCGGGCTGGTGCAGGATGGGAGCGGAGGTAAATAGTCTCTTAAGCTTCTCGAAGGCTGTCTGCGCCTCAGGAGACCAGGCAAACGGCAAAGCAGGAGAGGTGAGTTTAGTTAAGGGCGAGATAACCCTACTAAAATCCCGGATGAAACGTCTATAAAAATTGGCAAAGCCGATAAATCTCTGGAGCTGTCTCCGGCTGGTAGGAACGGGCCACTCAGTGACAGCCTGGATCTTTTCAGGGTCAGCTCTTACTTGGCCCCGCCCCACAATGAAGCCCAAAAAGCTGACCTCCTCTGCGTGAAACTCGCATTTCTCAGCTTTCACGAACAGTTTATTCTCGAGGAGGCGCTGGAGAACCTGGCGAACGTGCTGATGATGCTCCTGGGGGGACCGCGAGAAAATCAAGATGTCATCCAAGTAAACAAAGACGAATCGGTTAAGGAAATCACGGAGCACATCGTTGATGAGGGCTTGGAATACGGCAGGGGCGTTGGTGAGACCGAAGGGCATAACCAAGTATTCGAAATGTCCCAGGGGTGTCTTGAAGGCCGTCTTCCATTCGTCTCCCTCCCTGATGCGCACCAGGTGGTACGCATTCCGCAAATCCAACTTTGAGAAGATGGTCGCACCGTGGAGGGGCGTAAATGCCGAGTCCAGTAAGGGAAGCGGGTATTTATTCTTTACAGTTATATTGTTCAGACCCCGGTAATCAATGCAAGGCCGCAGGGATTTGTCCTTCTTAGCCACAAAGAAGAACCCCGCTCCCACGGGTGAAGTGGACGGGCGGATGATTCCGGCAGCCAGGGACCCACGGATATAGTCCTCCATTGACTCGCGTTCAGGTTTAGACAGGTTATATAGCCTGCTAGATGGTAGTGGGGCACCCGGCAGGAGGTCAATGGCGCAGTCATATGGACGGTGGGGCGGTAAAGAGAGGGCCTTGCTCTTGCTAAAAACCTCCCCCAGGTCGTGATATTCAGCAGGCACCGAGGACAGATTGGGGGTGTCTGGGGACGGATCAGCGACAGGAACGGACCTCCCGGCCGGAGGGAGGGCGGACCGAAGGCACTTGGCGTGGCAATCGGGACTCCAGCCCGAAACTCCGCCCCTGGCCCAATCGAAAACAGGGTTGTGGGCGCGTAGCCAGGGGTAACCAAGGACCAGAGGAGAAGCGGAGGAGGACAGGACATGAAACTGACGGTTCTCTTGG
Organism: Periophthalmus magnuspinnatus; assembly: GCF_009829125.3. Classification (NCBI taxonomy): domain Eukaryota; kingdom Metazoa; phylum Chordata; class Actinopteri; order Gobiiformes; family Gobiidae; genus Periophthalmus; species Periophthalmus magnuspinnatus. The sequence goes on along the minus strand of NC_047148.1, from coordinate 20,172,436 downwards.
TGGTTGCCGGACAGAATCACGGTGACAGGTTCTGTGATGTGAGTGATGTGCCCCAGAAAACGTCCATTGAGCCCCTGGGCATTTAAGGGGCGTTCGAGGGGCTCCAGGTAGACCCCGAGCTGCTCCGCGACTTGGGCATCAATAAAGTCCCTCTCAGCCCCGGAGTCGATAAGGGCGGAAACGCATAAGGTCTCTGTGCGAACGCACAGGGTGGCGCTGAGCCGCAGTCTATTAGAAGAGTCCAGGATGTGTTGCTCGCCCACCAGTACTCCCAGTGCTACTGGTGGGCCCCCCCTTTTGGCCGAACTGGGCAAGTGACCACATAATGTCCGCGCTCACCGCAGTAGAGGCAAGCCCCGGCCAGACGACGCCTCCGTTGACGCTCCTCGGCCGACACAAGGGTCCTGTCGAGTTGCATGGGCTCATCCGGCGGGGGCGGGGCAGCGCGTGGCTCCGGCGGGACCGGTGACCGGCGTCTCTCTCGGCGACGAGCCCGTAGGCGGTTGTCTATACGGTGAGTGAGGGAGATGAGGGTCCGCAGGTCGGGGGGTTCGTCCCGGGAAACCAATTCATCTTTCAAAGTCTCGTTCAGGCCCCGCACAAACACAGCCCGCAGCGCGCTGTCCGTCCAGTCCAGCTCCGCCGCATGTGTCCAGAATTCAATGGAATAATCCGCTACCGTCCTGGAGCCCTGGCTGAGAGTCAATAACCGGGAGGCAGCATTGTCCTGGTAGTGCGGGTGGTCAAACACCAGCTTAAACGTGGACACAAATTCATTAAAATCCAGGCTATCCACAGACGTCTTCATTAGGCGCGCCTCTGCCCACTGGAGAGCTCTGCCCCGGAGTAATCCACATATATATCGGATCTTGGTGGCCCCCGAGCTGAAACGAGAAGGGCATTGCTGGAACATGAACTCGCACTGGAACAGGAATCCGCGACAGAGGTGAGGTTGTCCAGCATACGGCTCCGGATCCGTGCCTCTCGGCTCCGGGAGGCGTGGCGGCGCTCCGGCTGCAGCAGGCGGGGTGACGAGGAGCGCGGCCACCTGGTGGTTAAGCTGTGCCACCTGCTGGGACAATGTCTGATTTAGCTCCAATAGAGTCCGAATGGATTGTTCATGCTGACCCAGCACCGCCTCGGGGTGAGAGTGCGTGAGGCGGCGCATCTGGTCCGGATCTGAGCCTGCTTGGTCCATAGTGGCCAGACCGTTCTGTCGTAACGGTGCGGATAGGACCAAAGGATGCAGACCAGAGCAGTTTTAACAGTGTTTATTTACAGCGGTGAAAATGCAGTCTTTAAACAGGTCACAAGAGCAGGTACAGGAACCGGGGAGCGGGAGACGGGTCAGGCGGGTGCGGTGCAGGTAGAGGCGGGCAGGACAGGACCAGGACGGGGATAGAAGCAGGTGCGGTACCAGGGCAGGCGGATCAGACGAAGACCAGAGCGGGGAGCGGGTGACAAACCAGAGACCAGGACCGGACAGGAGACGAGACGAGCAGGAGACGAGACGAGCAGGAGACGAGACGAGCAGGAGACGAGACGAGCAGGAGACAAGACGAGCTGGAAGCGATACCGGGACTGGAACGTGGCGGCAGGAGCTGGGCGAGTAGAGGCAGGAATCTGGAGGGTGCATAAATCCAAATGAGCATTTGCCGGAAAGTACCATATAACAAAGCTTAGCAAGAAACATTCACGTTTTACACGCGGACGGTCTGGCACCGAGTGTAGACTGCCAAGCCTTCTTGTACTCAGCAGCAGGTGGTGGTGATTAGGCTGATGCACCCCAGGTGTGCACGGGAGGAGTCAGGCACTCCACCCAGCTCCAGACACACAGGTAGGGGAGGGGGAGAGAGCACGGGAGGACAGGGAAACTGACATCATGACACTGTCACTGGAACATGCTGTGACATTTTCTGAAATGACTGAGTCCATCTGTCTTTGAGCACAAGGGTCTGGACAAATTATTATTAGGATCTTTCATGCTAGAGGAAGAACTGGTAAAAAAGACTCTTCATTACTGAGCCAGAATATGTACTCAAGAATCAGTGGTGGAACATAACGAAGTAAAAGTACTGCACTTAAGTAGAAATGTTAGGTATCTGTGCTTTACTTAAGTGGATATTTTTACTTTTACTTCATTATATTTGAGAGCAGTATCTGTACTTTCTACTCCACTATATTTCTGAACTGGGCTGAAAAGTAAAAGTAGTCTGAGACCTGCTGAAAAGGTCGAGGGTTTATTTTTAACATGTTCACAATTTGAGCAAATAAAAACAGAAAAAAAAATCTATTCAGTTGTTTCTGCTGAACAAAATTTAGCTCAAATCTTCATCAAAACCACTACATTAGAAGACGTCAAAATCTGTGTGGAATACTTTTACTTTTTACTCTTTCAGTACATTTTAAAACAAGTACTTTAATACTTTTTTCATGTGATACTTTTACTTTCACTTGGGTATTTTTTGCTCCAGTATCTGTACTTGTACTTAAGTAACAGAACTGAGTACTTCTTCCACTAATGTCAAGAGTACAGTTACTCCAAAATACAATAAGTAAAAGTACTGGTCCAAGTAATAAACTTAAACACAGCGAGAACTCAAATAGAAGGAAAATGGTGTACAAAAAAAATTCAAAAGTACTTCTTAAAAAACAGGATCACTGTACTGAAAGCTAACGCAGTTTAAGTTTTAATGTGAAGTATGTGGATGAGCAGCAACTACAACTACAACTACACTACAACTTTTTGTCCCATTGACAGATTTGAAAGTTTCTTTTACTATTTTCATGCTAAAAAAGAAAGAGAAGCCAGAATAACTTAAAAAAAAAAATAATTATACTGTGCGGTCATGAATGGTAGGCTGTGCATTATTATTATTATTATTATTATTATTATTATTATTATTATTATTATTATTATTATTGTCATTATTATTATTATTATTATTATTATTATTATTATTATTATTATTATTATTATTATTATTATTATTATTATTATTATGTATTTTTATTATTTTTTTTTTTACTTTATGCCTTTACCTATTTGTTGACAGATTTTAAGTTATGCATTTTCTTACTAAAATTAATTTATCAGTAGTCCTATACACAAATGAGCCATAACATAAAAAAAAACAGAATTACTGCACTGAACACTAACGCATTTTAAGTTTTAATATAAAGTATGTACCCTGCTTCAGATCCCTTCCCTCTTTGCGTACAGAATGCAGGTTTATATAGTCTATATGTCAGTCTGTATTTACATTTCTCTGGCCGCTCCTCACGGTATCGGCTTGGGACAAATTAACTCATATTTTATTAAACCAATCTGCAGCCATCAGAGTTAAAGCCTGACAGGTCGCTTGCAAATGAGCACATCTGAATTCATTATTTACTGTTCCCAATGTCCTGCTCGCTGTATACACGGCTGCAGTGTGTGTTTGAGTAAATAGAAATATCCTCGCGTTGTGTGGATCTTGTATCCCCCGTCTACAATCAAGGGGCTCATCTTTTTATTCAGTCACTAATGAGACTCGTATGACACTCGGAAAAGAGAGACAAGTGCTTTTAATACAACTTTAATGCACTTTCTCCCTGTTGAATGGATGAATGTGTAGGGGGAAATTCTAGAGCAGATGACAAATTTAGTTGCCTGCTTTTGATTTAATGCTAATAAATGCTTTCTATTCTGCTTTCTATTCTATTTTAAGTTTGTTTATTGCCTTGCATGATGAAGTTAGGACCATGTTAGGCACATTTAGGCTTCAAACTCATCATTTTCTAGTGTATTTTTCTAATTACAGTAACAGAACTTGCAGGAAACTGACTGGCTCCATTTAATGTCATATATTTGAGGTGTTGTTGGGCTTGTTGTCAGCATTCGTGGCCACTCTCGGTTGTTTGTCAAGCCCATTATGCATTACGCTTGTTGATGCCTGCAGACACTGTTATTTTTTCTCCTTGATTTTTCCAGCAGTTGTTGCAGTGTTGCTCTGAATTGCGTGTGCTTACTTTGACCCTTCACAGTTCTTTGAAGAGATTCTTCAGCTGCGTTTAATGCTTCTCCGCTGGCGTCACATCTTTCAGAGCTCATTACGGACTTGTGTGGACTGATGCTCATTTAACAAAAGTGAGAGACTGACACAGCACCAGCTTTTTCCATGATAAAGACATCTGTGTAGTCCCTCAGTCGTCCAAATATGAGACAGAGTTAAAGACAAATGCAAAGCTGTCAACTGGACTGAAAGTTATAGGAGTGAAGACGATTATGAAGTATGACTCAGGCACAGTTCACACTTACTGTAGCTCAGTGGACCAAGCAAACAAACAGAAAGTGTAAACAAACAGGTGTGTTAGTGTCACTGTAGTTAGCTCCTCCCTTCAGACAGATATAAGACAGTGTCCAGCAGTAATCTGACCAGAACTGAAGAAGCGACGTGGATGAGCCGTCTTTTGGAGAGACCATCAAGGTGCACGTGGAGAGTTTCCTTAGTTTCTTCATTTCTATTGCTTTTTGCTTAGGTTTAGCAGTTATTTTTTTGTAAATATGTATTATTTTTCCCACGTATTACCACAGTGATTGAAATAAATTTTGATAATTCAGGAATTTTTCTGAGTCTACCTCCTACTTCGACCACATCGGGCCAGGTTCCCCCCAATCAAACATCTTCACAGCTACAACTTTTTGTCCCGTTGATCGATTTGAAATTTTCTTTTACTATTTCCATGTTAAAGCTTTTTGCACCTGTGTATGAGCCTGGACGAGAAGTCAGTGTAAAGTGATACTGTGTGGCTGTGAATGGTAGTCTGTATGTCTGTATTTTCTTTCATTTATAGAAATTACCTTTGAAATATGTTTTTTTGTGTGTTTGTTTTTACTTTATGCGTTTATCTGTTTGTTGATAGATTTTAAGTTTTGCATTTTCTTGTTAGAATTGATCTATACACAAATGAGCCATAACATTACGACCATTGATCCCTTATGCTGCTATATATAAAAAAAATAAATAATAAAAAATAAAAATAATCCGCGGGTGCGGAGAGATCCGGGCAGCAGTCGAAGGCGGGGACCTCGACGACCGGATCTCCGGACATGGAGACTAGCTCTGGGGACATGGAATGTCACCTCGCTGGGGGGGAAGGAGCCTGAGCTTGTGCGGGAGGTTGAGCGTTACCAGCTAGATATAGTCGGCCTCACCTCCACGCACAGCTTGGGCTCTGGAACCCAACTTCTCGAGAGGGGTTGGACTCTCCATTTCTCTGGCGTTGCCCGCGGGGAGCGGCGGCGAGCTGGTGTGGGCTTGCTCATTGCCCCACAGCTCAGCCGCTGCGTGTTGGGGTTCACTCCGGTGAACGAGAGGGTCGCGTCCCTGCGCCTTCGGGTCGGGGACAGGTCTCTCACTGTTGTGTCGGCCTACGGGCCAAACGGCAGTGCAGAGTACCCGGCCTTCTTGGAGTCCCTGGGAGGGGTACTAGACAGTGCACCAACCGGAGACTCCGTTGTTCTCCTGGGGGACTTCAACGCCCATGTGGGTAACGACAGTGACACTTGGAGGGGCGTGATTGGGAGGAACGGCCTCCCCGATCTGAACCCGAGCGGTGTTTTGTTATTGGACTTCTGTGCTAGTCACAGCTTGTCCATAACAAACACCATGTTCGAGCACAAGGGTGTCCATCGGTGCACGTGGCACCAGGACACTCTAGGTCGGAGGTCGATGATCGACTTTGTTGTCGTGTCATCTGACCTCCGACCGCGTGTCTTGGACACTCGGGTGAAGAGAGGGGCTGAGCTGTCAACTGATCACCACCTGGTGGTGAGTTGGATCCGCTGGCGGAGGAGGAAGCCGGACAGACCTGGCAGGCCCAAGCGTATTGTGAGGGTCTGCTGGGAACGTCTGGCGGAGCCCTCTGTCAGGGGGGTCTTCAACTCCCACCTCCGGGAGAGCTTCTCCCTGATCCCGGGGGAGGTTGGAGACATGGACTCCGAGTGGGCCATGTTCTCCACCTCTATTGTCGATGCGGCTGCTCGTAGCTGTGGTCGTAAGGTCTGTGGTGCTTGTCGCGGCGGCAATCCCCGAACCCGGTGGTGGACACCGGAAGTAAGGGATGCCGTCAAGCTGAAGAAGGAGTCCTATCGAGCCTTGTTGGCTCGTGGGACTCCTGAGGCAGCTGATGAGTACCGATGGGCCAAGCGTGCCGCGGCTCGGGCAGTCACAGAGGCAAAAACTCGGGGTTGGGAGGAGTTCGGGGAGGCCATGGAGGAGGACTATCGGACGGCCTCAAAGAGATTCTGGCAAACCGTCCGACGCCTCAGGAGGGGAAAGCAGTGCTTCACCAACACTGTTTACAGTGCGGGTGGAGAGCTGCTGACCTCGACTGGGGATGTTGTCGGGCGGTGGAAGGAATACTTTGAGGATCTCCTCAATCCCACTGTCACGTCTTCCGAGGAGGAAGCAGAAACTGGGGACCCAGAGGCGGACTCGTCCATCACCCTGGCTGAAGTCACTGAGGTGGTTGGCAAGCTCCTCGGTGGCAAGGCTCCGGGGTGGACGAGATCCGTCCTGAGTACCTCAAGTCTCTGGATGTTGTGGGACTGTCTTGGCTGACACGTCTCTGCAACATCGCGTGGCAGTCGGGGACAGTACCTGTGGAATGGCAGACCGGGGTGGTGGTCCCTCTGTATAAGAAGGGGGACCGGAGGGTGTGTTCCAATTACAGGGGAATCACACTCCTCAGCCTTCCCGGTAAGGTCTATTCCAGGGTACTGGAGAGGAGAATCCGACCGATAGTCGAACCTCGGATTCAGGAGGAGCAGTGTGGTTTTCGTCCTGGTCGTGGAACACTGGACCAGCTCTATACTCTCCATCGGGTCCTCGAGGGCTCATGGGAGTATGCCCAACCAGTCCACATGTGTTTTGTGGATCTGGAGAAGGCATTCGACCGTGTCCCTCGTGGTGTCCTTTGGGGGGTGCTCTGGGAGTATGGGGTCCGGGGCTCTTTGCTAAGGGCTGTCCGGTCCCTGTATGACCGGAGCAGGAGCTGTGTTCGCATTGCCGGCAGTAAGTCAGACCTGTTCCCAGTGCATGTTGGACTCCGCCAGGGCTGCCCTTTGTCACCGGTTCTGTTCATTATATTTATGGACAGAATTTCTAGGCGCAGCCAGGGGCCGGAGGGGGCCTGGTTTGGGAACCACAGGATTTCATCTCTGCTGTTTGCAGATGATGTTGTCCTGATGGCTTCTTCAAGCCAGGACCTGCAGCAGGCACTGGGGCGGTTTGCAGCCGAGTGTGAAGCGGCTGGGATGAGAATCAGCTCCTCCAAATCCGAGGCCATGGTTCTCGACCGGAAAAAGGTGGTTTGCTCTCTCCGGGTGGGTGGTGAGTCTCTGCCCCAAGTGGAGGAGTTCAAGTATCTCGGGGTCTTGTTCACGAGTGAGGGAAGGATGGAGCGGGAGATTGACAGGCGGATCGGTGCAGCGTCTGCAGTGATGCGGTCGCTGTATCGGTCCGTTGTGGTAAAGAAGGAGCTGAGCCGGAAGGCGAAGCTCTCGATTTACCGGTCAATCTACGTTCCTACCCTCACCTATGGTCATGAGCTTTGGGTAATGACCGAAAGGACAAGATCGCGGATACAAGCGGCTGAAATGGGCTTCCTCCGCAGAGTGGCCGGGCGCACCCTTAGGGATAGGGTGAGGAGCTCGGTCACACGGGAGGAGCTCAGAGTAGAGCCGCTGCTCCTACACGTTGAGAGGAACCAGCTGAGGTGGCTCGGGCATCTGCTCAGGATGCCTCCTGGACGCCTCCCTAGGGAGGTGTTCTGGGCATGTCCCACCGGGAGGAGGCCCCGGGGAAGACCCAGGACACGCTGGAGGGACTATGTCTCTCGGCTGGCCTGGGAACGCCTTGGGGTCCCACCGGAGGAGCTGGAGGACGTGTCCGGGGTGAGGGAAGTCTGGGAGTCCCTGCTTAGACTGCTGCCCCCACGACCCGGCCCCGGATAAGCGGAAGAAAATGGATGGATGGATGGATGATAATAAAATAATCCTGATATAATAATAATAATAATAATAATAATAATAATAATTATTATTATTATTATTATTATTATTATTATTATTATTATTATTATTATACAGGGAGAGCCTGTCCCTAACTTGTCTCCATATTGTCTGAAATGGTCCACAATATGGCATTAACCTTATCTATCTCCATGGAAACAAGCAAGTGACACCACCAGGTCCAGTTACAGGTCAAACCACAGTAACAAGACTTTTTTCAAGATATTTCTGTTTGCTTGAAGCGTATGAAGACTGTATGATGTTCAAAGACCCGAACCTCTCGATAAACACAAAAACATCACTGACCAGAAGCTGTATTTATTTTTTGGATTCATTTTAAACCCAGTCACAGAGGGCCTTAAAGTGCGGGCGTGTTTCTAGATCACATGACACACAGGTCCACACACACTGCTTTTATTCACTGTCAGTCTGGGTTGGTTCTTTTGTTTTCTTCAGGCGCTGATCCCCGTTCTGCCTTGTGAAAGCCTCCTGCACTCAGGATTACAGACCCTGAGCCAGTGTGGGGCTGATGCTGCTGCTGCTGCTGGTGGTGCGGAGAGAGGGAACAATTGCGGGGGAGATAATGTATTGTGCGGTTGGAGAACAATGTGTTAGCTGTGAGATTGTGTCTGTGAGAAAAGGGGTAATTGTGAGGACTGGATTGAGCTGAAGGTGGTATTTAAGACGGCCCTGGTTTTAAATCAGTTGCAGCAGGAAATGGGTTCGTACGCCAGTGTGAGAGAGACACTAAAAGTATTGTGATAACTTCCTTTCATGCACAACCTGAATAAGAAGTTTTAATTTTTAGTATCAGTTAAGACAGGATATATATCGTGTTTGTGCAGTGCAGGAAAGAACACGCACAGCACTTAATTAAAAGGCTCTATGGCAGGGGTCTCAAACTCAAATTATCTGGGTGAAGCTGGGCCGCAACAGGTATTCCACAAAAAAAAGCTTTGTTAAAATCTAAAACGTCATCGCTGTTTTCAACACACATGAGGAAATATGCCAATTCTTGTGGATTTCATGGATATACATGTTTATTTGTTGAATCTTTTGCGACAGGAGCACACAGCGCGAGTGACACGTGTGTTTGGAACCTTCTACACGAACATTAAACTTTCATATTGTCCTGCGGGCCACAAAATATCGTCTCACGGGCCGCAATTAGCCCCTGGGCCTCGAGTTTGAGACCCCCGCTCTGTGGACTTGTAAATGCTCAGAATGTTCCAAAATATGTAAATGTATCCCCATGGAGACAAGCAGGTGGAGAGATGTCTGTGAAATCCCTCAGTCGTCCAGGTTTGATCCGTAGGAAAAGAAAAAAATCAGATCTGTAAACTGGACAAAAAGTTCACTCTTGCAAGTTTTTGTGCCGTTGACAGATTAGAATTGTGTTTTTCGCCTAAACACGACCTGGAATCGAACTGTGAAACATTCTCGGCAAAACTACACACAGTCCACCTCTATATTTCACCACAGAAAATGATCGTACACCTACTACGCCTTGATCAATGTTTCCAGTTTAAATAAAAAAACATAACACTTTAATTCAGGATCATTTGACTCATAGAAGATCCTGTTAATTTCTAATATCTTCTACTAGTCCTGGCACTAAATATACAAACAAGTAAGCAGAAAAGTTGGAGATAACACTTCCCAGAGCGTGTGATAAATGAGGCCAGGATCTCGCACGACTCAGAAGCTGCTTATGTGTCATGAATTACCAAGGAGTCATATTGGGGACTTTTTTCAGCTGAGATTTCAAATGTGCAGACCCGCCCCTCAAATGCTCGGGGAGGATGAGCGATGGCAAACAGCTTTCATGTGTTACCAAGCAAACGGGCACTTATAGTATCAGTCAGATTGTGCGCAGTATGTTCTTTTCTAATGGCTTCGACTAATACATGTGTTTGTCCTTGATTGCACCTTCAAAAGCGAATGGGCTCGTTCTTGCAGATTCATGTTTTCGTTTTCATCATATTAGCCAAAAGAAAAGCAATCAAAACCCATTTATGCGTCAATACTGCTGGACTTATATAAGACGCTGTGGGCCAAGAACGGGGCGGCTGCTGTACCTCTGCCTATACGTCCGACCTCTGCTGATAAATAATAAATGACACGAAAAACAACACAACAGCAGCTGTGGTAAAATACTTTTATAGAGCATTAATCCATATCTGAAATATAGCATCCAAGCAGCTGATCTCTGATAAGCACAGAGCTCGTCTTACTCTGTGTCTCTATATATACTTTAAATAATTTTTTTTATACATCACTGTGAGATTTGTATGTGCGTGTCGACATAATATTTTTATATCAATTACAACATAATAAAAGATTTAAATACATATTATAACTTTATAATGTCTCTTAATATAAAAGCTGGTGTTCTTACCCTCATTAGTCCAAAATCGAATTAAATAAACCATCTCTCTCTATAATATCATACTCTTCCTTCATAAATGTTTTATTATTAGTCTTTCAATATATTCAATACATTTCTATATATTTCTCGTCTTTTGTGCTGAACCATTCGTTTATTTTGTATTTGATCTCAGCACGTCTTTGCTACAAACTGCCATATCCATGAGTTTTCCACATTTCTTCGCCACAGTTTAGATTGTTTTTTTTTTTGTTTTGTGGAGGGTGTGTTTTTCTCTGAGGCTCAAAGGAACCAGAAGCACTTCTTCCGGTTCTTCTTGGCGGAGACAGGTGGTCGCACGGCCTGAGGAGAGTCCTGTTGGTGGGGTGTGGAGGGCGGGGGGGTGGGGGTCTGTGGACGATCCTCTGGGGGGTCACCCACTTTCCACGTGCGAACCACCTGCCCTTCTTGGAGACGGAAATCATGCTCTACGCTGTTGAGAGACGTGACAGAAAATCCAGTTAGATGGATTCACGACTTTGAAAGAATAGTACCGTTAGAGACCATCTTTCTAGAGGCTTTTGCTAACACTAACAGAGCTTAAAAAGTGTAGGGTCTCTTCAGATGTGAAAGGTATTATGGGTAATGGATGTGGTATACCTGTCATCTCTTCATTTCTTTTCACACTTGTCTCTCTGTCCCACAGGAGGCTTCCCTAACCCCACATCTGCCTGAATAATTCCCTCAGCCTTTCTCCTGCTGTCTCCAGGCCCCAGCGGTGACGGGACCAGAGGATTCCTGAACTCTATCTGCAAATGGATGGACTGTCAGTCATGATCACATCCACAGCAAACACATCCAGGGGGATTCACCTCTCCCTCAATGTGCTTCTCCTGGTATTTTTTCACCAGTGTTTTTGTGTGGGTTTTTTTCATTGCTGAGAAGAACGGTCAATAATCCATTTGCTTGTTTCACTGTTTGATTTTTTCAGACTGAGATAGTGTAGACCAGGAAAGGCTTAGACTGAGACAACTGGTACAATGTGCAACTTTATAGGGCATTTAAAATAATAATACTGTCACTCAAAGTTTTACAGCCCAAGTCCTGACTAGAACCAGGAAGTACTTCACACATGTGTCCTGTGCTCAGGTCTAGAACCAGGAAGTACCTCACACATGTGTCCTGTGCTCAGGTCTAGAACCAGGAAGTACTTCACACATGTGTCCTGTGGCTCAGAGAAGAGACTTTAAAGCAGCTCTGGACCAGCACCAAAGAACATCTCCCACATGAGCCACATGAACCATCTCACACTCTGAGGACTAAAGCAGGACTAAAGCAGGACTAAAGCAGGACTAAAGCAGGACTAAAGCAGGACTAAAGCAGGACTAAAGCAGGACTAAAGCAGGACTAAACCAGGACTAAACCAGGACTAAAGCAGGAGTAAAGCAGGAGTAAAGCAGGAGTAAAGCAGGAGTAAAGCAGGACTAAAGCAGGACTAAAACAGGACTAAAACAGGACTAAAGCAGGACTAAAACAGGACTAAAGCAGGACTAAAGCAGGACTAAAACAGGACTAAAGCAGGACTAAAACAGGACTAAAGCAGGACTAAAGCAGGACTAAAACAGGACTAAACTAGGAATAAAACCAGGACTAAACCAGGACTAAAGGAGGACTAAACCAGGACTAAAGCAGGACTAAACCAGGACTAAACCAGGACTAAACCAGGACTAAACCAGGAGTAAACCAGGAGTAAACTAGGACTAAACTCAGATTAAACCAGAATAAAACCAGGACTAAACCAGGACTAAAGGAGAACTAAACCAGGACTAAAGGAGGACTAAAGGAGGACTAAACCAGGACTAAAGCAGGACTAAACCAGGAGTAAACCAGGAGTAAACTAGGACTAAACTCAGATTAAACCAGAATTAAACCAGGGCTAAACCAGGACTAAAACAGGACTAAACCAGATCTAAAGCAGGACGAGACCTGGACTAAAGAAGGACGAAATCAGGAGTAAAGCAGGACTAAACCAGGACTAAACCATGAATAAACCGGGACTAAACTAGGTCTAAACCAGGACTAAACTAGGACTAAACCAGGTCTAAACCAGGACTCTTCTCTTTAAATGTTAATTTGCCTACTCATGTCTATTGCTGTTTTTTGTTACAGTAGAAATAGATAAAATAAAATAAATACAAATGTGCTGCCTTCTATTCATATATTTGGCTTAAAAAAATAATTCCACCTGTTATTGTTCGTCAGATGTTGCTTGGACTTTGCAGGTTTTCGTCGAGTTAACTTTGGTGTGATAAAACAAAGCTTCAACAGAACGCTGACTATAACAGAAACACTGCAGCTTTTTGCATTTCATCCTTTGACACGCACAGGCCAAACTCTACGGTCAGCGAGCCGCATTGTCCATCACATGACAGTTTATAGCTCAGGGCTCGGAAATAAGTCGTGAACTTTGATGCAGCTCTACCAGAGAGCGATAGGTAAGCAATAATACATGAAGGCATTTGCAATAAAAGGCATGTGGACAATATTAGCACTGTGAATTACTTCTGTCAGCAAACGCACGGGTTGGGTAAGCTTTCCCTATGAGAACATATTCTTTTTTTCTCTTTTTCTTTTTGACGTCGTTGCTATTCTTCCTTATTATGCAGTGCCCTAGTTAGCTGGTGTTTCTCATCACGGCGCAGATGCTAGAAATAAAGAGGACTCCCTAAGTTGAGAGTGCAGAGGAGCGGTGCAGAGGAAGCGGGGTCATGGGAACAATGGCGATTCTCAAACCCACCTGCATCTGGCACAAAAAACAAAACAAAACTCCTACTGCTACTTCACTGAATGAGCTGGTTTTATGCAGAACAAAATGAAACAAGAACATATAGAAGGCACAACCGTCAGCATATGCATGAGTTTCACGGGCACAGAACACTGCAGCCGGGAGAATTTCATCTGACGCTCTTTACATCGTCTCAGCGTGTGTGAGATGCTGCTCGCTACTGGTAACTAAAGCAGCTTTTTCATCCTTTGCATAGCCTGCTTATTTACACTCAGCTCCCTACAGAGTTCCCGCGTGATTCCCGCCTCAAGTGCGTCACGTGGTTCCCTTTGAGGAATGAAGAGTCCGAGTCTCCAGGAACCGGGCAGAAGGCACTACGCTGGCACTACGGGGATCTGTCCAGCCTCAGACTTAATTATCGTCACACTGAGCCCGCAAACTGCAGCGCGTACCACCTCTGCTCTTCGACACTTCTGCCCTCCACAGCTCGGCTTTCGTTTAATAAGGCTCTGCAGATTTCAATGTTATGTTAAGGGCTGGCGTGTTTCAAAGTCCTAGAAAGGAAAGACAGTGTAAATGGATCCTGGTTTTCCAATAGGGAAGATACTTTAATTATTTCAAGCATCCCACTAGTCTTCTGCATTTTTCATTTATGTGAGATTTTTTACGGTTTGGCTTGTTTTAGGACTACAGAACATATTTTTTTTCAGTGAGTCTCGCTGTTATATAGGGATGAATTTGGAGTCGAGTATCATAGCAACCAAAGAGCCAATCAGGAGCGAAGCTGTTGAAGGTAGCAACTGATTCGTCTGTTATTAATGTTCATATCTTGATTTACGGATGCAACAGTGAAATAAAAACACTAGGATCACGTAGAGCGGGTTAATATGAACATTTTAAGACCAAATGATGAGTCTGACTGCAGCAGTTACAGAGAGAGGACACAGTTTTTAATGTAAAGTGGATTGAAGCTGAATAGTATAGTATAAAATTGCTAAATGAATATGATAAGTGCCATAAGAATGATGCATGATGAAAAGAATAAAAAAGGGCCACGAAATTATAAGTAAAATAAAATACTTTGAGTAAGAAAATGATATTGTGAACGTGTGAAGTAGAATTATGAATAACCACGGAGCTCATATTTAATTGTACTTGTCATTTTGTACACACATGGACAGAATTACAAAAAACAAAAAAAAAAGAAAAAAAAAACTACATCAAAACTATAAACATGCCCTATTCCCCTACCTCTAAAAACATAGAACAGAGTCCCCAAATGTCAAACAATAAATAAAACCTGACTAAAACCTGGAAGTACTTCACACATGTGTCCTGTGCTCAGGTCTCTGGCTCCTGTGGCTCAGAGAAGAGACTTTAAAGCAGCTCTGGACCAGCACCAAAGAACATCTCCCACATGAGCCACATGAGCCATCTCACACTCTGAGGACTAAAGCAGGACTAAAGCAGGGCTAAACCAGGACTAAAGCAGGGCTAAACCAGGACTAAACAGGACTAAACAGGACTAAACCAGGACTAAAGCAGGACTAAACCAGGACTAAAGCAGGACTAAGCAGGACTAAACCAGGATTAAACCAGGACTAAAGCAGGACTGAACCAGGACTAAACATGGGGGAATCAGTGTTTCAGTTTTATGCAGCTAAAACGTGGAACAGTCTTTTCAAGTCTCAGTTTTTAAGAGCAAATATGAAGAATGTCAAATACGGTAAAGAAATATGTGCCAAACCATCTCACACTCTGAGGACTTCAGGGACCGGCCTCCTGCTGGTGCCAGAGTCAGGACTAAACAAGGACTAAACAAGGACTAAACAAGGACTAAACCAGGACTAAAGCAGGACTGAACCAGGATTAAACTAGGACTAAACCAGGACTAAACCAGGACTGAACCAGGATTAAACATGAATCAACATTTCAGTTTTGTGCAGCTAAAACCTAGAATAGTCTTACTGAAGATATGAGGCAGGCCTCTACTTTGACAATGTTTAAATCCAGGCTCAAACGGTTCTGTTTAGCTGCGTGTGACTAAACTAAACTTGCCTTATCTAAAAATAAAATTAGGATTCACTGTACAAACTTCATCTTAAGACAGAAAAGTGCAATCTTCCAGAAGCACTAACCAATTCTAACACTTGACACAACACACAGTAACATTACAGATAAAAGAACTCATCAAGTTATGTGTAACTGCTTCCCCTTGTCCATGAGACTGCACTGAAAGTCCCATGGATCAGGTGCATTGCTCAGGTGTATTGATCGGTCGTATCAGTTATTGGATGTAGTA
The DNA here is from genome assembly GCF_009829125.3 of Periophthalmus magnuspinnatus. Lineage (NCBI taxonomy): Eukaryota > Metazoa > Chordata > Actinopteri > Gobiiformes > Gobiidae > Periophthalmus > Periophthalmus magnuspinnatus. The sequence goes on along the minus strand of NC_047148.1, from coordinate 20,156,928 downwards.
GTAAATGGAACATTCGGAACAAAGGGTGATAAAATCATCCGAGCAGGCCGGGCAGAACAGGTGACAAAAAGTATATCTTAAAAAATATCTCCACATAAATATTGAGCAGGATTTGACTGTTTCTCATTCTGTCTGGCTTTAAACATTCATACAGTCGTGGCAGACGCAAGAGATCATCAGCACTCCCCAGACTCCTCTGCTCTGAGCGGCAACGAAAGACTTTTCACTGGAAATACAGCGGAGCAAAAGCAGCCGACTCAACACATCGCTGCAATTTTCTCAGAGAACATAATAAAGGGAAATACTGTGAATAATTCTCAATGTTTTTAAAGAGAAAATGTGAAGAATATCAAATACGGTGAAGAAAAATGTGCCCTGAGCCTGAGCGGAAATGTAGGTAATAACTTTGGAGTCTATAGAAATGTGTGAACTGAGCCAGGTTTTACAGATAAATATAAATATAACATGAATTTATTATATATATGTATGAAAACTGTATTATTATCATTGCTATGTTATTGCAAGTGACACGTTTGCAACAAAAATAAGTCAAATATTTATATAAGTTGATGTTTTTCATGTGTAAACGCTGATAATGGCTTCAAGTAATTTTACCCTGCAATCTCAGAACAATGGAGTAGCAGAGTGGATTTTGATTTTGAACCAGAGAAATCATTTTCCTCCTCCGTATACTGCAGAAAAAAACATACAAATGAAAAAATATTATTTAATCAAAAAGTTGCAGGAGAAAAAACACAGCCAACAAATCCAATGGATGTTTGGAGTTGAAGGATTTGTCTGAGCGTTTCAAGCTGAATGAACGAGCAGACATTGAATCAATAGTGAAATAATTACATAGCTTAAGCCAAATCAGACGCTGAAATGGCTCTGGAGAGAATCAACACGGCCGTGAACGCATTGAAATATGGAAATAGACTTCAAAAAGTGTCTGGTATAAAAAAGATTGCAAACAATATTTCAGTTCAGTCATGATCGATGTTGCACTGGCTGGATTTGGTTTTTTTGTTGTTTTTTTTTGGCTCACTATAAACAGAGATGTGGTGCAGTGTCAGCACAGTGCGACAAAAAGCTGTTAATAAAAATAAAAAAAATACACAAGCGCTGATATCGCGTATGCAGAAAGAGAGAGTCCGATGCAAGGGTGTGGAAAATGTGGTTAACTCAAGTGTCTTACTGCGATTCACAATCCTATGAACCGTTTTGGGCGATTATGAATTCAGATCGTGTTTGGAGATGTTGAAATCAGAGCAGGTCGGGAGCAAAGTGCCATTTTGTTTTACCGTTGCACCAGTGTCTTGGCACAGACTTACGCTCTCCAATCATTTTTTTGTTTGTGGGAATTGTGAAGCAAAATAGAAGGTGACTGTCGTGGAAAATAATGCCAAAACATACAAGAAAAATATGACTAAATCTATGTTGGTTTAATACGTTTGGGCCGGTAAATTAACGGTCCCGCTACTGACAGACAGAGTTTCTGCTGCAGTGGGCTCAGAACAACACTTCAATACTGTCAGAGGCACTTCCACAAGCACAATTTGCATTTAGGATCATTCTTTCTGGTCATTTGGCCTTGTTAGCTCAGAGGAAACACCTTTAAATTAGCCTTTAAGTACAGGTAAAGACGATCAAACAATAGACGTAATAAAACAGCAAAGACGTAAATGAGAAAACACAAAGTTACCTACAGCTTTCATGTGACACTGCAGCATTTGACAAAGAATAGTGCGACTTCTAACACTTCTTGGACAACAGAAAAACAGCACACAACACACTAAAACTTCCCCCACATGATACACTGCTTCTGCTGACTTGAGACTGACACTTTAAACATGACTCAGGGAAACATAAGCTCATGATTTATGCTACTTGTAGAGGGCTGGCAGTTTGTGCAGTAAAATGTAGTCTAAATGTAACCAGCGCGTATGCATCATTACAGCCGTGACATCCTACACGCTCTGGCTTCAGACACGGTAACCTTCTGTTAAAATGCGAGGTTCAGACCGTTCAAGGCCGACACGTTTAGCATCATAAGTGAGAGTTGAGGTGATTGACAGCGTTTCAAATCAAAACAGGTGTAGAGGACCATTTTAAAATGCACAACGTTGGACAGATTTATTCTCTGTTGTGTGGATGTGTGTGTGTGTCAGGGCAGGGTGTAGTCTAGGTACAATATTTTGAGTCCGAGTCCGCCATAAGATCGCAAAGCCCTAGATCGTTCTTTGCAATTATAATTTTGACTTCAATTTAAAAAAGTATAGCATGATAAATCTAGAGTATAAAGTGGTAGTCACGCTCAAGTCCTGTTAAGATCCCAGTCTGTCTGTGTGTTTTCTGTCTTCCCCCGTCGCTTCTGTGTCTGGAGCTGGGAGGAGACGTTGACACCACCCACTACACACCTGCAGCTGATCAGCAATCGAGCCTCCACCTTTGGAGTACAAAAGGACTAAGGATCCTACACACGCCGCCAGTTCGTTAAGTGTATCCTCCGTGGTACAGTTTCTGCTTGGATCAGTCTGTTTCTTGTGGTTTTGGTCATAATACTCAGTTGGTGTTTCTTGTTTTTCACCAGATCCTGTTTCTCGGACCCACCTTGCACCTCCACTCAGCTTCCAACGACCCGCTCCTCCAACCAGGATTCACATCGTCTTGTTTGTGATAAACTCTGTTAAACCTTACTCCGAGTCTGCATCTTTGAATCCCACAGACTTTACGGCTGGCCTGGGAACACCTTGGGGTCCCACCGGAGGAGCTGGAGGACGTGTCTGGGGTGATGGACGTCTGGGAGTCCCTGCTTAGACTGTTGCCCCCGCGAAAATGGATGGATGGACGCTACGGTAAGTCCTCATTGTCCAAGTCCAAATCCTAATAGTCCAGTAGACTCGGTTCGATTCGGGACCAAAATTGAAACATTGTTAACATTTTCAACTGGAGCGGTTTGCTTTCACACTGCTTTTTGTCAAACGAACCAAACCTTTTGAGAAGCTTGTCTAATCCTTCACATGTGGTGGCGCTGTACCAAAAACCATGGAAGGAAACGAGACAAAAAACCATGAAGAAGAAACGCCGCTCGTCTATTGGTCAATACAACGCAACTTCTTTTCCGCAGGGAAATGTAGCTTTTTTTGTTACTTTTGTCCGACACTGCGCTACAGTGCCACGAGAATCCTACTGCTTTCATTTTTCACTTATCACTTTCATTTTTCACTTATTAATTTATAACCCTCGTTGTTTTTGTGCGTGGTCACAAGTAACTGACATATATTTTCGTCAGACCATATTTCTATGAGGGCTTTTACCTCCTCTTCACTCCACGTCTGACCACGAGCCCTTTCTCCGCTCCGCTAGCTTTGCACCCGTGTTTGTTTTGGTTTTATTTACCCAGAATGCTCTGCATGTAATCCGCTTCCTGTCTTTGGAGCGGCCTGTGGTCCGCTTGGCGTTCACATATGCATTCGAACCGTACCAGAGTTCACTTCAACCGGACCGAGACCTAGGTTTTTTTGGCGGACCAGAGTTCGCTTTTTTGGACCGTATCAGAGTTCGATTGCGCATTCACACCTGACCAAACGAACCGGATTTTGTGGCCAAAAGAACTAGAGTTCGATTAAAGCGTACTAACCAGTGCTAGTGTGAATACGACCTAAGTCTAAGTCCAAATCTAAGTTCTCATCCTCCAAAAGTAACAAGTCCAACTCATTTAAAAAGACTTTTCTTGCTATTATTTAACTGTACTCTCTCAGTGGGCCCTATTATAAATTCTTATACCTTTAAACTACCTTTTAACTTGAAGCCATAATTTAAAAATGTAAAAGGAGATATGCATAGGTCAGCTGTAAGGACTGGAGAGCTGCAACTGGCAAAGTCACAAGTCTGACTCTGGTTCATCAAGCCATAGGTTAAAAATGAGATTATTAGGAGATTTCCCAAGAGTTACCGTACGGTCTAGTTGAGATTTTGAGTTTGTAGAACATTACCACTACCTCACTCGTGTCTATGCCATGGGGTTAACGTGTAAATCTTCAAAACCGGTGCAGATGCGATTCGTTTGCCTTTATGACACTTTGAAGTGAACATCAACGAGAGAGCGGCCATCTCAAAGCAAACATGAGCCAGACGAAGAGGTGGTTTAAGATCAGAGAAGAGCTTCCTGCGTCAAAATGAGCGAGTAAGGTCAAGATGGATCATTGAAGAAGCATAGGCCACGTGGAAATACAAGTGCACCGTGTCAAACGCTGAAGGATGCAGCGGAGAACAAAACAAAACAAAAACAAAACTCTATCAGATATAATGTGCAACGAGCAGCACCTGAAGAGAATGGAGAGAATACCGCACTGATAGAAATGTAAAAACTAAACAGAACAATGCAAAAAGTGTAAATCTTTTATCTAACCTCCCCTAAAACTAAATGCATGTTGGTCCATTATCTATGCTACAAACTAACTCATAATAAAACTGGAGCAATGGCTTTTTCCAACAAGTGATTAGATTATAAACTGGACAATTCAATACTGCGTCATGCTATTTCAGGATAGAAAGCTAGTTCCAAGACTCCATAAAGAGAATGGCCAAATATACAAATGGCAACGCAAGGAAAGTTTATTTTTATAGCAAAATTCGCACACAAAGTCATTCAAAGTGATTTACAGGATAAGAAAGACATTAAAAACAGAATACGACAAATCAAAACATAAATAATCATCATAAAATTAAGATTAAAAGAAAAAAAACACAAAAAAAAGCCAAAAAAACTAATCAGTACTCATCAGAAAATCATGCATCTATACAAAAATGTCTAGAAAATGCTGTGAACTAATGTCAGTATTTTAAAAGTACATTATTTGTGGTGAATTAAAAGCGAAAGTGGGCCGAGTACACACAGCACCTGTTTGTCCTGAACACTGCAGAGATATTGAGTGATAACTTGTGAAGCGGAAGGCTCTGATGGATGGGCAGCTACTGAAGAGAACTGAGACAGAAGTGTGACGCCAAGGTGGCACTGTGCCCGCTTCAAACAGCTCACAGTCAAGGCCCATCAATTCTTATTGCTGCCTCATAATAGCACAAAGCTGTCACATTTTTGCTAATATTTCAGTACTGTAGCAAATAAGAACACGATAACCTTAGAGCTATTACAGATTGTGGAGGGAAGCCTTTGTAAAACAGCCATAAGATCTCAAAATCGTAGATTTTTCTTTGTGATCTATTTATCAATTATAATTTTAACTTAAACAAAAAGTGTAGCAAGATAAATTTGGAGTAATTTGGTATAAAGTGCTAGTAGGTATATGAGGGAAATGCATGATTTTCACCACAGTGTGTCTGACAATAGCGTGACTAGCCTCTTTTATATCATTTCGTGTGTAATCTCTGAATGCCTTCATCTCCCTAATGCCTCATCACTGCCTGCTTGGATAGATAAATATTTCCAGACACTGGCGAAACAAATATTTTCTGCATTTGCAATTCATATGTAATGATTGCTCAAATAAAAGGCTGTGTGCTGAGGCGTAGCGTGAGCCGTAGCGAGCCGTAGGTTTGGAGTGGGTGCTTGTGGAAGAGCTTTTGGGATCTGGTTTAGCTGTGGGTGTGATACCAGCCTGATTAGTATTTATATGACACATCATCCACATTAGGCCCTGCTTTCCTGTGCCACATGCCACTCTTGATCTGCCTCTCTCGTCCCGTTTCAAAGACACTGTGCACCAGAGATGGGCACCATCTGGCCTCACTACTGGCACCAGAGCTCAGGCTGTGTGATTAGTGCCAAATGGACAAGACTTCTCATACCTCTTCCTGTGTGTTTATTCTGTTGTTTCGAGACCAGAACTGAAACTCACGCAGACAAGAATTATGAATATAAAATTAGCGATTGAAAATGACAACATGAGATAGATTAATATATATGTATAGTGCAAACACATAAAGATGACTGCTATTAACCTCTAATTATACACCAGAGTCGTGTAATATTCAGGTGACATTTTCAAAGCTATCGAAACTATACATTACCACACAACGTCAAGTTCAGCTACTGCGTGTCACATAATTAACAATAAATCAGTGAAAATACATATACGTCTGTTTTTTCACAAAGCAAAGGATGTTTTTGTGGGTAAGCGCATCTTTGCTACCTCTGCACACTCTATATATCTGTAACAGAAATATTGTCAGCAATAAAAAGAAAGCATTTTTGTTTATCCTATTTGAAAGGCCCATGCTGCAGGTTTCCTCTGTGTAGCGCGTGCATCAATGAGAGCAGTGCCTATGGTGTATTTCCCGCTCGTCCCCTGTGAGCTGCCTATTGCTCCTCGGCTCAGCCCTGAAGTGAAGATGGATTACTGCAGAAGAACTGCCTAGCCTGCCCTTTACACATCTCACACACACCTCTTCTCTATTCTCTTCTCTGTCCAACACGAGCGCACACACACAAACACACACACGCCGCTCTGTAAAGCTCTGACAGGGCTCTTAGCAAAAGGTCAGAGTCAAGAATCTGTCAAATCTTCTTTAGACAAACCCAGACCTCTCATATCTGGTTAAATGTTTCATACAACAATGTCTATTTTTCGTTCTCGTTGACTTCAAAATCCACCCTTTTAGCTGTTATCTGCAGGGGCCTTATAAAAAGAGCTGGACACGTTGAGATCAATTTCTAGTCTAATTCAGACAATGTGGCTATTGGAAAGATCACAGAAAAGCAGATTGGGGCTGAACAGCTGACAGATTATGTGCTAATGTTGACTGCAGGAAATCAACCCCTGGAATCAATACGTGCATTTTTGAATAATTAGAGGGCAAGGCGGCATTAAACGCGGCTGCCTTTGCATTTGGTTTCCCTAAAAGCCAAATGCAAGTCATTTAAGCTAATAAATAGTCTTGGCTTGGGTTAAAAGCCACATTATAATCTACTATTTTCCACAATGTTGCTCAATAAAGTACTTATCAGTGTGTTCACTCGTGGTTAATTGTGTGGTTGCATAGAGGCACACAAACACTATTGATCTTATTCTGTCCCGCCCATTTTTGCATCGAAACGCTCCAAACTGCACTGTCTTTGTGGTGGCTCTTTTATTCTTTTCAATGGCGATTTCGGGAAAAGTTTCGCCTCAAAACTATGATATAAAGTAGTGTTGATTTGTGTAAGTTCTACGCTCAAGTGGTCAACATTACACGATTCTCTGGAGGCTTTAAAACGGCTCTTTAGTCCAAAAAGAACTTATTTGCTGTCAAAATAAAATAAAACAACCCAAATGACGATGAGGGCACCCACGCGGATAAGCAGAAGGTGCAAGGGCGATACTGAAATTCCAGGAAACGAAGCTGATCCCGTTTTGCGTCTTCCTTCATCAAACTTTCCACATGTAGCAAATACATATGAACAGGGCATTTAAACATCTGTTAATATAGTATTTCTTAACATACTCCACGAAACAGCGACTAGAGAGAGAGAAAACTTCACTGTACAAGCTCTTACATCACAAAATCCTTAAGTTCAGCCTGGAGAAAAGAGGATAGGACGTCATAGCGAGACATTTACATTTGACCAGCTCAGATTAGCGGCTCAGGTGATAAAGTTCTCCTCTGTAACTGGAAGATCATGAATGGTGCATGTTAAATGGTGTATTTTGTGTCTTTGTGCGCCTCTGGGCAGCTGTGGCTACAAGTATTTTACCCCCAGCGAGCGTGTGGAGTGGGTAAATATCGGATTAATGGAGTGTTTTGAGAAACTAGTCAAGTTTGCGTATACTCATATCATCATTATTATAAATATAAACCCACGCGCAAACTGTGACGGTTGTTTCTAAAATGATTTCCACTTTAATCATTCCATTTCTTACAGTACAGATACTAGAAAACAGTGGAATGGCAGTATCATGATCAGTATATAAGGTGTGATGCTTAGATCTCATTATTCACTGGAGCTTGGCTAAACACGTGCACACCAAGTTGTTTTTTTGTGAGTGTGTTTCTCCTAATTTACATATCAGAGTACAAAAGCTGGATCTCCTGAACACACTGCACAGGAACACTGGGTTTGGTTCATTTTGTTGCTAAAGGGAATGTCAGGCTGTTTCGCTCTCCTCGCCCTAATGCTAAAATTGTTCTTTTTGTGTGCTCATTTTTCCAAGTCTACGCCGCGTCTCCCCAAACCCCTTTGAACTGAGGAACGGGTTTGTTTATATTATAAGTGTCATATATAAGTACGGAGACAAGAATAGGTGTAAGAAGTGACAATCTATGCGCCTTTGTCTGATGTCTATGGAGCGTTAGACTCCTGATTCAAACAACGACGAGTTCAGGCAACCGTAGGCCAATTCTGAGGCTGTGAAGAGACTTGAATCGAGCATTTTTTTTTTCAGAACTACTGAAATAAATCTAAGAAAAATGAGTAGTGGTGCTGCAAGTGATGATTGCACTGTTGTTCTTTATATCCTGCATCTTCACGGTTTGATTCAAGAGTCCCTTATGCATCGACGTTCGTAGAGATTGTAGGTCATTTTCATCGAGGTTATCTTCTATGTGTCTATTTTTCCATTTGAGTAACACAATTTTTTCTCAAAACACTGTAATTGAAGCAAATTATACCAATGCGATGTCAGATTTGTGCGTCACTCGTAGATATTTATTTCATGACATTTTTAATATGTGCTGCACAACGGAGCTCTTTTGAAAATCTTACAAAGCTGCGATCGTTCATTGTTAAAGCTGTTTAATATTTGATGCATTTATAAAGTGGGAAACGAAATGAGAAAAGGAAAAAGAAAGGGTGGGATTTCTGAGAACGCAGTTGGCACTTTTTAATTTCTGAATATTCCCAGAACACCAGTAACATGCACACTGTTCTATCATACAGTATGGTGTCCGTCAGAAACTCCTGATTCATACGTGGGCGTGTGAAAATACAGAGTGAGGATTTGTTACTGTAGACTGCAGTCACAAGAGCCGTGCAGGATAGTAAGAGATAGCATCTTGTCACTTCTTCCTTCTGCCAGAACCGCAAAAAACCCATCTGTAATGAGGGGAGGAATTTATTGACCAATTCTTAAACAGCCTTGGCAGCTTGTAAATACGTTCAACAAAACAATGCAAGTGCCATTTAAATCAAGTTTGAGCAGCATTCCTACAAAAACACTAAGCTTGGAGAAAACAGAGAACCCAAGGCTGCTTCATCAGCAACACTTTTCTCAATGATCTGGTCCTCAGAAAAGAGCGTAACGGCCTGTCTTAAAAGAAACTGTAGTGGCCTCATGTTTCAGCTGCAAGCCTTCAGTCCAGAGTCACACGCATCCCCCTCAGTGCCCTCCTTTTCTTCCTAAGCCCCTCCAGTAAAATGTGTGATGATGGAGACACATACAGATCTGATTAGGTCTGTGTAAACTCCACAGGGATTCACACCAACAGTTCCTTTTTAGAGCTCCTGTTTTGCTTCATGTGGCTCATATGCCATTAGCAAAAAAGAATAACACAGAAAATCACCACCTCACTGACTAATTAACACTCCTGCACGACCATATAATCAGAGTGGCACATTAATTATGCAAGGAAGAACTTTGGAAAAGTATCTCCAGAAACATCAACCTCCATTGAATCTGTAATACTCAAGGCACAAACAAAATGTGTACAGTTGTTTTTTACTATAGCGCATGTCACCTTTCACGGTCTCGCTGTTTTGCGGATTTTTTTTACCGCAATTTTTCATGCTTTTTTACATCCTATGAACGTGCATTATGTTCTGCGTCCTGATTGGCTAAGGGACTGTAGACCATTGTCCATCAGTCTCCTCCGTGCCGTGTCTCCTGTCCAGTACAGAATGTGTTCAGACAAATTTACATAAATGTTGGATCGCAGTGTGACTCTGAAGTGCTGTACGTTTGCAATTTGTTTTCTCCCCGACAAAACCCACAATGTCGATGAAATGTTCTGCACCGACAAAGGAGCCTACGAAGGTTTGAACTTTGAGAGTGTTTAAACAAGAGAGAAATGTGAGAAAATGTTAACGTCTGTGTGAGAAAAGTGTATAAAGTGTGTGGTGAGGGGTTTTACAGACGCAAAACATAGAGAATAATTGTAAAAAAATAAAGCTGATACTTCACGGATGTTGCCTATTGCGGGTTATTTTTAGAACGTAACCCCCGCGATAAACGAGGGACCAGTGTATTGTATATTCTGGTGTCGCATACAACTCACAATACTGATTTCACAATAATTCATAACTATAATAATCCAATAATAACTTAAGTAATATGGAGAAACATGTTACAGTTATGTTACAGCGCGTAAAACATTTCATTTTCATTCATCTTGAGTTCTTCAGTTAGTTTTCACGCAGACGTATTCTGATAGAGCTCATTTCATTACATTAATTAATTGTGGCGTATTCAGTTCTATACAAACATGGCGGACATTAACCCGTGACAGAACTCTAAAAACCTGCCCCCATCTTTGACATCATCAAAGAACGCATTAATTATTTCTTTTACGTTCGCCTTTCTCGTCTATCAATGATTCTTTTCTTCCGCCGTTCCCATCTCTGCAGACGTCTTCCGCGTTAAAAGGAAACCTCCTCACAGCCTGATGTCATACGGTGTGTCGACTTGAACCATCTCCTCCTGTCATGTCGGCAGTGAACAATGACAAAGGCCTGTTCCGCTGGAGGAGATGCGCACATAAAATAGGTTTCTGTCATGCTTTTTTAGCGGTACCGAGGCTTTAGCGGTGTTTTTGGCCCAATTCTTCGACGTGATACCCGGCACATGTTCATATGAAGATCTTTGAAGAATTGTTGATAGTGATTTTACCTAATTCTCTTAATACACTTCATCACACGTTCATAAATGCATGTTTTTTTTTTCTGATAATGCTTTTTGAATACATAAAAAGATTGCATTACCTGTAGATGATGCAGGCACAGTCTCTGCAGGTGCCACAGTTCTCAATGTCCTGTCCTGTTCTGTACAAATGTCTTCTGTTGACAAGGATAGAGATGACATATCAGGGGCAAACGAAACACTTTTTAACACGCATCTGTCTGTGTGTTCACAAGCTCACACGTGCGCTGACATTCTAAGATTAACATTTCTCTTCCTGCGCAAATGAGTGTATTGCTGCACATCTCCAAATGTGCCAAAATCAACACTTGAATCATTTTCAATGGCCGATACCTCCAGCTCCAACCAGCTCAGGGGGTTACATAAACCATGACTCACTATCCCTCTCCAGGCATAAAATAATGCTTATGAGGTAAAGTCAAGCGTGCATGCATCAGACTTACAGGCAACACTAAATAGTTACTCAAGATGCGTTTTCTGTGTCACATGTCTTAGCCAAGCATATAGTAATTAAATTAACTGGAGATTTAGATCAGTCAAGGCTTTTCACTGATAAAAAACGATCCTGTGACTGATAATAATAACACATGTCATCTGCCTCTCTCTATTTGATATCTGACAAATACATGTTAATTAAGTCTTTGTCTTGTGCTTATGTGTGCAGATGTTGACACTAGCATCAACATAAATCCAGGGTTATAACAGAATCAGAAAACCACAGACTTTAAGGCTTGACATAGATTAGCGCATGGCTATGACACGCAACCACAACTGGCTCTAGGCTGAGCTCCGCTATTAGCCTCAGGTTTATAGCTCCTATTATAGCTACGTAACAGGAAGAAACCAGGACTATCGATATACCAATACAATTATCTTGAGTTAAACTGAAATTAAATTGAAATATTGCCTCACCCATCCCGCACGGCTTCTTTCTTTTCCAGGTCTTGTATGACATCCAGCAGGACCTTAATGGTATTCTGGCTCGTCTCCAGGACTCCCTCTAAGCTCTGAAGCTGGGTTTGCAGACTCCGAATGTCACGCAGTGGTCCGTTGGGACTCAGCAGCTTTTCTGTCACTTTAGCTGGATCCAATTTACACTTGGCTCCAGACATCAAGCCCCCCAAAATCTCCTGGACCTGTCTTAGTGTGTCAGCTTGGGCGGGGGTAAGTGGTCCGGCTGTAGAGCGTTCTGCAGGAACAGAGCACCTCCTCACCCGAGAGCAGCCTTGTTGACTTTGAGGAAGAGGAAACTGACAGGGGGTGTTGGGCCGAGGTCTAGCGCCTGAGCAGAGCATTTTGTGTAGGACTCCAAGCTGAGCATGGGCTGAACTGAGACAGCTGGACTTGAAACAGGCCTTAGCAGGAGAGCCCCTTTCCTTCACGAGAGCAGCCGGTGGAGTTTGGGCCCTTTGCTTCAGAGAGCTGACTCTTCCACTCAGCTTGGGCGAATCCTTGCATTTTTCATCCGCTTTAACATCTTTGCTTCCGTCTTTGTCCTTCTCAGTGGTCTTGTTGTCTGTCCTGAGCGCAGAGGTTTGGGTTGCAGGCTGATCGTTTGTGTTTTTACGCGGGGTGTAGGGAGGTGGAGGTGGCGGTGGAGGCGGAAGCCGTAGGCCCCTCTTTACCTGAGTCTGAAAGGGGGGAGTGTAAGGTGGTGCAGCGCGAAATGTGGAAGAGTATAAGGGAGCAGTTTTAGTTGGTGTTACACACTGCTGCATAATTGGAAGATTGGATGTGTATGTTTTCACTAGTATTGGCTGAGATGTGCAAGATTTGAGTTTGGGAACTGGTGAAGAGAAGGGGGTTATTTTGGCGCTAACAGTATTTTGCAAAACCTGACAAGGTATGTTACAATGTGATACAGTTTGTACAAGAGTGGCATAAGCTGGGGGCAAAATGTGTGATTGAGGACCAGCGGGACCGACTGGATGTGTAGTAGTGTAATAGGATATTGATGTGCAGGATATGGCAGTCTGGGTTACAAACGTACAAGGAGCTACATTTGCAGGAGATGTTGCATTTGGCAGTAGAGACATTACATTTACAGGGGTAGGTATGTGTCTGGTTATATCTGTTACATTTGGGAGCACAACAGGAGAGTTTTGGGGAACGGGACTCGGGGCAGAACACGTTAATGACGTGGGTGGATCAATGTTTGAAACAGGTGACGTACAATCTTGAATCACTGACAATGAAGTACTGCAAGAAAAAACAGGCAGAATTACAGCAGGAGGAGGCACGACAGAACAGTTTGGAACAGGATGTGGCGCCACAGCAGGGACGACGGGGTACGGGGCATCAACAGAGGCTATAGACTGTGCAGTTACAACAGAGGCTACTGGGGGGGCAACAGAGTGAGGTTTAGCAACAGGGGCAATAGAGTGAGGTGCAATAACAGGGGCAACAGAGTGTAATGTGACAACTTGGGCAGCAGAGTGTGGTGCAACAACAGGGGCAACAGGGTGTGGTGTAACAACAGGGGCAACAGGGTGTGGTGTAACAACAAGGGCAACAGGGTGTGGTGTAATAACAGGGGCAACAGGGTGTGGTGTAACAACAGGGGCAATAGACTGCGATGTAACAACAGGGGCAATAGACTGCGATGTAACAACAGGCGCAATAGACTGGGATGTAACAACAGGGGCAATAGACTGCGATGTAACAACAGGGGCAATAGACTGCGATGTAACAACAGGGGCAATAGATTGAGATGTAACAACAGGGGCAATAGACTGCGATGTAACAACAGGGGCAATAGACTGAGATGTAACAACAGAGGCAATAGACTGAGATGTAACAACAGGGGCAATAGACTGAGATGTAACAACAGATGATACTGTTTGTGGTGTTACCGGAGGGGCAACAGATTGTGGTTTAACAACAGGAGCTGCAAGGGCAACAGAGTGTGATGTAACAACAGGGGCAACAGCGTGTGGTGTAACAACAGGGGCGACGGAGTGTGGTATAACAACTGGGGCAACAGAGTGTGGTGTAACAACAGGGGCAACAGAGTTTGGTGTAACAACAGGTACTACTGTGTGTGGTGTAACAACAGGTACTACTGTGTGTGGTGTTACCGAGGGAGCAATGACCTGTGGTTTAACAACGGGGCTTACACAGTGTGATGTGACAATAGGGGTTACAGAGTGTGGTGTAACAACAGGGTTTACTGAGCTTGAGTTAACAGCGGGGATTACAGAGTGTGATGTAACAACAGGGGTTACAGAGTGTGATGTAACAACAGGGGTTACAGAGTGTGATGTAACAACAGGGGTTACTGAGCGTGATGTAACAATAGGGCCAACAGAATATGGTGTAACATCTGTAATTACAGATTGTTGTGTAACAACAGGAGTTACAGAGTGAGCTGTAACTGCATTGGAAACAGTAGAGTAAGGACTGGACAGAACCTGTTTTGTTGAATTGGAGGATGTAGATTTTTCTACGGAGAAAGAAGCCTTATTGTCACTATGGGGAGTAATATGTGATGGTAAACGTGGTGGTAATTGAGTAAAATTGTAAGGCACAGTTTGAGTTGGAAGAGATTCTCGATCCTTCACAAGTGAAGAACCGAGGCTCTCAGACCGAATTTGGGAAGCACGTGGGCTCTTTGATTGTGGCTGGGTAGTGCAAGGTTCAATTGAAGGACCTGTGAAAGTGTGACAGGAAGAAGACTTTGTTGGTGTTTGGGTGGCACTCAACTTAGGGTCAGGAGGTAGGGTTGGGTCATTTACTGGTGAGGAATGAGTGTGGCATTCAGTTTGGCTTTGGGTGGTGGAGTACTTTGGAGTGTGTGGATATGAAGATGGACTCTCTGTTTGAACTTGAGTCGTGCACAGTTTACTTGAGCGAGGTGGAGACAGACTATGGCTCTCAGTCTGTGTAGGAGTAGTACAGTAATGCACCTCCTTTCCAGGATCACTGGTGGTCCGACTGAAGCGCTTTCTCCTTCTGACTAATGAAGGGGTGCTGCTACCCTGGCGCTTGGGACCCCCTTGTAATGAAACAGTGGAACAGTGACATGGCTCAGTGTGACTGACTGAAGGTGGGCCGCTGTGTCTTGAATTCTTCACAACAGCAACAGCAGATTTCATTTCTGTCCTAGATTTTGACCTCCGTTCTATGGTAGTTCGCTCTGAACATGCAGATGCACCATTAAGATCCTTGGGTCTATGAGCCGACAGGTGATTGTGGAAAAAGTTTTCATCCTGTGAGTCATGTTCATCATCACCATCAATCCCAACAGAGTCTCCGAGGCTGTGGCTACGTGTGTGAGTGGAGAGGGGCTTCTTTAGACATGGGGAAGTCTGAATTGCTGTGCTGGTGCTGGGCTTCCGTGTCATTGGCAAGGTTAATGAATTGGCCTGAGGTGGAGTCCAGCATCTGCGTGTTGGACCAGGTGTTAATGGGTGAGGTGGTGCTCTAGCTAAGAAAGCAGCCACTACCTCTATGGTACTTGCCATGTCTCCACGCACCGCTCCAACCACAGAGGTTTGGCCTGGTAGACTGCTAATGTGTGATTCATTCACCCACGGCAGAGGAGTCCTGCTTCCATGTTTACGCACAGGGTGTGGACTCGAACAGTCTGTAGAAGTCCGTTGATTGTGTTCACCCGTTCCACTGTTTCCACTGCTGCTACTTCCATCTTCCAAATCTTTAAAGCGGACTTGGTGAGTACGGTTACGTCTCTTCTTAAGACGGCTCTCGATATCAGGAGAGTCTCGATTGAGCAGTACAGACCGCACAGTCATAGTCCCGGGCAGCTTATCTGCCAAGGTGCTCTTACTATTTGTTTGGCCCGTGAGCAAGTGGCTGGGCTCCTTGCTCACCATTTCTCTTGTTTCTCTTGGTCACCCAACATTCACAATTAGATGTAAGCAGAGCCTGTTTGAGTATACATCACTAACTAGAGATGTATCCTTTACATGTGGCACCAATGAGTGACCTGTTCTACTGTAAACAGGGAAATAGTTGTCTCTTAATTGGAGATTGTGCCATGTAGGATTTCACAAAATTTTTAAAAAGGCTATTGAAAATGGATTAACAAGATCAAAGTCATATTTGTAATGAAACCATGTGCCTAAAAAATTAATTATAGTCCCATCCCTCTCAAAGAAAGAGCATTTGTATAAAATTAATCCTCAAATGAACTCTTCTTTATGTCTTGAGAGTTGTCAATGGTGTGACCACTGCTTCTTTATTTTCCATTCTTTTTTCAGTGTCCAAAACGTGCGATCATCTGCACACAAGATGCAGGAAGCAAGGGAATGCAGCCAGGCCATGCTTTCTTCACATCTCATTGGCTTGTCTCCTGCAAATCTCAGGGTCCAATAGAAACTGTATCACTTTAGGGTCTATGATATTCCAAAATAGTCTCTCTCTTTCAATCATAATTCCATCACTTCAGATTTTATCGCTACATCTCTTTGTCCGTCTTTAAGGCTCTTCTCTCATGGCTCCCAGCTCTGCAAAGATAACAGAAAAGAGATGACAAAGAGGAGAATTGTGTAATACACTGGGGGTATTTCTTACTATATCATTTTAAACATGCACAAAATGGGTCAACAAAGGTGACATAAAATCTGATAAAGAAATACTGCAGTATTCTCTTTAAAAGAATTAATGCCCACGTTAGTACTGTTTTTCTTTGGTCATTTGTCTTTCTTGGTCAAGCAGCTAATTTAGTGAGATTTCGTATTGTTCCTCAGAAAAACTTTTCTTTCTAGTGTTATTGATTGTGGACATACTCCTGCTATGTCAAAAGATACAGATACAAAACGATCAGAGAGTATAAGGTAAGTCTGATATTAAGGATAAGTGTCATATTACCTAATAATTGCAGCATTTGTAATATGTTGTTACAAAATATTATTATATAATAATATACAATAAGCATATTTCAAAATCCACAGTAAGGCGTGTCACTGCACTGAGCGCTGCCCATCAGTGTTCTCAGAACACAAACACTATTATTACTTAGTGGCATTTGTTGTAGGGCTGCTTCATTATGAAAAAATAATAATCATGATTAGTTAAGTCATAATTGAAATTCACACAATGAGTCGTGCAGAGAGAAGCCGGTGCATCACTGTGGCTCACTCAGTATTTCCTCCTGCTGTGTTCATGCTCTTTTCTGGACCGGTCGTTCCACTGACCTGTCTTACATCCACTACATCTAATCAAAATGTAGCTTCCATTTTAAATTTGTCTTCTTTTGTGTAATGCTGCATTGACTTCATAAATCTGTGCGGCCAGACCTATCCCATACATGTGACACTTTCATGTTGAGTTTTATTGGCAGACAAGAGATAAATCAGTGAACGGAAGGAGGAAGGTGTGCGACTGCATAATGTCAGCAAGGGTCATAACTCTTTGTGGGTATTATTTAAGATTTACAACTGCTCATTTGCTGTTGCCTTCTCCAGCAAGAGGTCTAAGAATATACGACTATCTGCCTAAAACATGCACAATAGGCGAAAAAAATCCTTCAGCTAAGGTAGTCTGAAGATGTTCCTGTAGCTCTGCAATGAATTGAATGTAAAATCATGAGTTTAATTATTGCTCTATTCAAAATACTATTCATTAGCTTCTGTTCTGTTTAATATGTGCGCTCTTTCTACTCTGCAAAGCCTGACTTATCTACAGTGTTTGTCTGATAAATTATAACAGTGGCATTGAAGGATGGGTCAAATGCAGAAGACAAATTTCCTCATAATTTCCCCTTAACCTTAGGCTTGTGCGTGTGATTCAAGCCTCAATTATGTGCATTTAGAAACGATATGAAACCCACAGTCACAGTAAAGTACATAATTATAGTAACTGACTTCTGGACTTTAACCACCTACAAAAACAACACACTCTTTGCTCCAAACTCGGCACAAAGGGCGTTATCTGCAGGAGAGGCTGAGAAAGGCAGAGGTGGGAGACAGGAGAACTCAGGGAACCACCCCTGGCAGCACTAGAAATGTCATGGTTAGGGTTCACTGAAGTGGAAAATCAGGACCATCAGGGTGTCAGGCCATTTACAGAGGAAGTGGAGAGAAACCAAAAATATATATGATAAGTTATGTGCCCCTCAAGCACTTAGGAGAAATTTTAATCCGCCCCTCTCATAATTTTACACGGCGTCTTTTAAAACCGCAGAAATAGAGACATTTGGTGGAAAGCATTCATTGCCCACAGAGTAAAATGCTTATAAGTGAAAGGCGCTCCCATCAAGGCAAACACAATGTGATCAATGATCGGAAAAATGGACCCACGGGCAGCTAGAGGCAAATTATTGGCTTAAATTATCAGCGAAATTTCATTGATGCTATATTTAGTTAGATTTTGGTCAAACTTCATATCATCAGAAGCCTCTATTATTTTCCAAATGATAGAAATAATACAATTTGCATCATTATATCAAAGTCTAAGTGAACGGTATCGACTGTGATCCGTATCGGCCGATCAAAAATCATCAAAAATCTTTAAATTATAACACGAGATACTGCGTGATGCCGGGGTTTTAGTAAATTATTTAGCTTCTCTGATCAAATCTTAAGAGCAAATTCAATTACAAACACGTTTAACTCACTTATATTAACTTATATTTGTAGAACACATGCATTATTTTGCAATCAGACTATGGTGCAATAGGATCCAGGGGGTTTAACACTGTTTGTTTACAATGATGTACTGGCATCTTGATTTTGGCTGATAACAATCAACCATCGCAGCAGGCCGTATTTTACTGGCGCCCACAGAGTATGTTTGAAAAGATGACATCCGCAAACAGCTGAGCCAAACAGTAAGTTAAAAGCTCCAGCCTCATCATCTAGGATTGCTCTTCAGTTCTGTGGTTTATGTGGAGTGTTGTTAAAATGAACATGAGGACCAGGCTTTTCTCTCATTTTTTAACTTATTACAATTTAATAATCATCAATCTGTAAACAGTTTTTACAGTTGCGCTTGAATTTTGTACTTTCTATACGCAAATAAAGATGTCATTTGTCCAGTGGATACAAATTGCCGTGTCTAAATGGTCTGAATAAGAAACTGAGCAGGTGCTTTAAATGTTAAGTGGCAATGTACACCCCCTGTGGGTGACTTCAGAGGCCCGTCACGTGCCAATGTCCCTGTCCAAAGCAATGCCCGTAGAACACATCATACAGAGGAGCCATGCACTGGAGCTACGCTGCTTCTGAGACACGAAACAAGCAACAAGACCAATCATAACTACATATGTAAAGGAAGAAGTTTAAAAAATAATGAGACGTGAGTAAATTAGACTACGTGTGCAGGCTTTGCTCACATTGCTCCTGCTACAGTGTAAATGTAAGTCACACTGGGGCTGAATAATTACTACCACATTATTCAAAGCATATTCATTTTTAAAAGGCTATTCCCAAGAGTCCTTAAATTGCTTTGGTGACTGTGCAGAATGACAGGGCTTTACATCATGCATACTCACAAAGACCCATACAAATGGAATTCCCTCACTCAGTGTCTCCTCCTCAAACTTTCTGCCTCCCCTCCCTCGCTCCCACACTCCCTCATCACCACCACAACCACCTGACAAATATGCAATACAAAAGCGGCGGCTGGAATCTGCTACATCAACACTGCATCAACAGTAGAGCATCCCCACACTTATAATGTTACACCAGAAAGGATCCCTGCCTCACCTGCATTAAATCAATTCTCACAGATGCAGGTAAACACACGCACACGCACACAAACTCCCACCCCAAATCACCACGCACATACAATACAAACACACGCAAGGACAATGGATCTCACAGACAACACTGTGATTTTTCTATGCATCGACAACAGTGCTGCGTTTTAATGTGCCTCGAGCCCTTGTATCTCCACCACTCTATTATCGCTATGGTGATGCTCATGGCTCTTACTGCTGTACTATCTTCCATCAGGACAAACAACTGTGTCACAAATGCCACATCTCTCTTCCAGTTGTCTCTTTCCACCACAAAACACACAAGCTACATCCCCCCAGCTGCTCCTCCAGTCTCCTCGTGCCATTCTTCAAAACCATTTGGCGTTTTTTTGTGGTATTATCCTCACCTCTCTTTTTCAGCGCTGCTTCACATCTCCTCCTTTGCATAGTCCATCTCTTCCCCCTCCGTGTCTTTCCTCTTTATGTGCACGTCTTCTGCTATTTCACCCTCTTCCGTTGGATAGGTGGATTCATGCCTTCACAAGGGGAGGCTTTTTATCCATCTCTCAGTGCTACGCTGCGCTGCCTATATGCGTAGCTGTCAGAGCGTCGGTGCTGTAAGTGAAAGTGAATGGACAGGAGGGGGAGCAAGACGCCACTTATCCTCTGTAATGCTCCCTGCCTTGTTCTTTTTGCCTGGATCCCCCGTCCTCTTCGCATCTCTCCATCATGACCTCCTCCCACGATTCCATGTCGCCATGCAAGCCTCTGGTATTTTCATTGCAGGCTAAAAAAAGAAAAGGAATAGAAAGAAGAGGGGTGGAGTGTGTGAGAGGTGGGGCTTAGGGGGGAGTCTAATTAAAAAGCAGAGTATGTACAGCTGCAGAGCATTGGCAGAGGCAATAGGGGAACGGGAAGTGAACTAAGGGGAGGAGTCAAGGGACAAGAGAGGGAAGGGGGCTTTAAAAAAAAAAAAAAAAAAAAATCTAGCAGTGTGTGAGGTGGATGGGAAGAAGCTGACAGGATGCCAAGGTCAGCTGGAGAGGAATGCAGAAGGGACCAGGCAAAAAATGAGGATACAGTTACAAGGAGGCAAAAACAGAAAGGTGGACGGGCTAATTCTACAAATATCTTCTATACGAGGCCGGTTATGCCAAGGGAACAGTGACAGAACAAGATATATGGACAATAATGCAGTAACGCAGCATGTTACTGATGGTTAACATGCTCCACGGCCAATGCAATACTAGTTTGCATACATAAATATAAAAGTGTAGATTGCGTTACTGATAGGGGCATAGTCAGTTCCATTGCAGATTCTTAGTCTTACGGGAAAGAAAAACAAAAAACTCTTTGTACTGAAGAGAGATAGAGATAGTATCTACACCTCCATGGCCACAGGGCTCATCCCACTGTATCAGCACTAATCTCCAATCACGCAGTCTCTGTTCTGTCTCGCATTTGTTATATAAATTGCAATAACTCATTTTATTTGCACGGCATCCAAGCTAAACTCTGGCTCCTCTGCGTTTTTGATGCAGGGGATGGTCCCAGTTTCGATATATGTTCAGTTCAGTTCAATTTTTTTTAGGCAGCGCTTTAAAATACAACTTAAGCTGCCCAAAGTGCTTCACATAAACAACAACAAATACGACATAAAGGCAATAAAACAATAAAACACCAACATATCCTGCAGAGCTAGAACAAAACGCCAGAGAGAAGAGGTGGGTTTTTAGTCTGGACTTAAACTGAGAGGATCTGACAGACAGAGGGAGGCTGTAGGAGGGATTTCCTGTATGAATTATATGTTAATCATCCATTTTCTGTTGAATTATTGGCAAAACTCCTTGAAAACACTAAGTACTGAATGAAAAGTTTTCCTTTGGAGCTGTTTCTCTTGGTAAATTCGTCACAGGTCCCATTAGTCATTGGCCTGTGATCTTTGAAAGTAAGAAAATATGAACGTCTAGGTCCTGAATTATTGGGCTCAAATGCGGTTAATTAAATGCCAATTATCAGTGTAAATGTATCTTTTTGATGCCTAACTGTGTGCACTAATAAATTGATAGTGGTTTATGCTTTATAGACATCTAACTGCACCCCATTTAAGACTCACTGCGCCGCCTATATTTGCTCAATTTCTTGCAAACGCTAAAATTAGTAGCTCTCTGGCATATTTGTTTTGTAAAGGTAGATCACCGGAGGAAAAAAAGGTTGGAGTTTAAGCTAAATCTGGCACATTTACAGCATTAAATGTTTGTTCTCTAATATAACAATAATAATAATACAGTTAAATGGAATTAAATAGAAGCAGCATGTTAAAAATGGACTTCGTTGATGTTATGAGCGTGGGACATATGACTAATTAAAGCACCGGTAGTTACAAATGGATTGGCATTAGGGCTGTGCAAGTAATCACATTTTCATCTTTTTAAACGAGAGGTCGAAAGTTAAGCAATAAAATCATGTGGTTCTCCAGAGTTCAGGCTTTGGAGGAGGAAATTTGATTGTTTTGTGTTAAAATGTTAGAGTTTAAATCGTAAAATTACTAAAATTGCTCCATTCAGTACGTGCAAATGAATGAATGTTATTACAATACAATATTATCAAAATAAGAGAAGCAGTAACATGTTTCTGTACTTTTGAAGCAGATGTGTCATGTGTTATGTGCCATGTGACGGCTCTTGATTTGCACGTTTGCGTTCGTAACACACAGAGGTGACAAACAATGGCTTCATAAGGATTCTGTGTGTTTGGCATTTGCACAGAGTCAGACAGAGAAGCAGCAGATGGAGGAGCAGAGGACAATAAAACGAGAACAGACCCATGGAGGCCCCTTAACACCAGGAGGAGCATCACTGAAAAGACCTTGGTTTTAGAGATGACAGAAGGTGAGAGCCAAAAGCTATGATGTTTATTTAAGACTACAAAGATTTCATGTAGCGCTGGGCAATATGTGATATACAGTTTTGTCTTCATATTTATGTATTTAGATTTATAAAACAACTATATAATATTTGTCATATTAATTTCCTTGATCTCAAATAAAACTTTATTAACTGTACAGTCCTGATTTACTGAAAACGTAACATAGTGAGAAGTTGAAAGTCTCTCTTTTTACTACATGATTTATACTCTTGAAATGAGATCAGAGCTCTAGTCCTAGTTATTATTTATACTGAAGCTTTTTTACACACCCATCAAAAGAACACTACACTGTGGCTGACAAGCTCTGTGTCTGAAGAGCTACAAAAGATGAATTTTAAGCGGATCCTCTCATGTAGACTTAAAGTCATCAATCAACAGCTAATCCAGGGATGTACAATGGGACACATGAAAGATCTAACTGTGGCCATTACCTCAAACCATTTCTTTTTTTCTCTTTCACTGTTAAGCATGAAGAACGAGTGAAAGAGTGAGTGCAGGTGACATCTCAGGCTCAGATCCAAGCCGGGCCTGGGACATTGTCAGGAAGGTTTAATTTGCTTTGATGGATGGAGGGCATTTTACTACATTTTTCTGGGTCAAATAATAACTCTCTGATCTGTCCTCTTGAAAGAAGGAAACTGAAGGTAAGATACAAAATAGTACGTAATAAATGGAGGAGAAGATTGGTAGTGAAATAGAGCCGCTCGACCAAAACACAGAGATGTCATTATTCATAATGCAGGGACCTCTTGTCCACCTAAAACATATTAGTCTAAGAGGACTCTGGAATAGCTCACAGGAGGTAAATCAGTTTAGGTTCAATCTCCATAGGGATGAGCAACCTGTAACATTTTTATTTTGTGATTCTAACAGTGCCCCGGGATTCTACTGTTTTTATCCACCAGGGGGTGATGTTGTCACATATTCATCTAATGTAGCCTAAACCTGCATTAATGATCCAATAATGAGCTATTTTCAGATGGCCTTACCCTTTAAACTCAAAGCTTGTCTAAATGCGCATATTTGCAGCCTATGTGCAGTTGTAATATGTAAATGCAATGGTCTGTGAGTGATCCAGTGTCACCATGTCTTTGCTCAAGTACTTCAGTGCGTCCAGGGCTTCAAGTTTCCCGTATTTCATCTGATCTGGGTTTGTTTACGAAGCACTGGCTGTAACACGTGGTTGAAGTGAGGCTGGGTGAAGCTGGGGCAGGAGAAATGGCGCAGAGGAGGGGCGGATTAGCACAGTGCGCGCGCTCTTGTGCCGCTTGTGCCCTCTTTACACAGATAACACACAAACACCACACACAAACAGTGACCGAGGGTGGAGAAAGCACCCAGGACACGAACCCCTGCTCACCTGCTGCTCCTCTGTGATCAGGGTCAACGACTCACCTGCTCCAGACTCTTCACCTCCTCCACCCTCAAAGTCCAGCATGGCGCACACTCCAGAGGACGGCCTGTACGGTAAGCAAGCAGCATGAGGGACACTTTTACAATATTTGGACAATTAAATAATTCTGAATAAGCTGAAAACCCATTTGACTTAGGCTATAACATGTATATACTTAAGGTTATTGTGTTGGCTTGAAATAGGCAACTTTTATCAAATTTTCCCATGTGTCCAATATTATTTTATGTCTGTGTATCATTTTATGCCATTTTATGCCTTCAAAGTTTGTTTTTTGTTGCTTAAATGGTTTGGATGGACCTGAAACACAATAGGCCTTTGCATAAATTTCCTCCACATAGTCAAATCCCACCTTTCTGTACCTTATATTTATGGTACGAAAAGCCAATTCTGCATCTAAATTGTAGGCCAGTGTATTTCCCACTTTATAAATGACAAAGTTTATCAAAAAGTCTTACTACTGTGTGACCTGTACTTTAAATCCAATGTATTTAAGTCTAAAACTGTGTAAACTACAACAAATTTCCTACAATCAACGTCTTTATTTAGAGTTTCTGATTAAATATTGTTGTTGCCGACTCATTTGGGTTGTGTAAAAGGATTCCATGACTCACCTGATTTGGACTCACCTGTATCTTTGTAAGCCAATTAAGTAGCAAGGATTTCCTAACCTATTTAGCTTGAGCGTTCTCTGTGTCGATATTGTTTTGGCACATCGGATTTAGATTAGAAACCTTAGAAGCCAAATGCAAACAGCAGCCATTCATGTTTTGTTTTTTTTAAAGGCAGACAAATGGAGCATGATGCACTTCATTGAGTTATTTCACACTCAACCATTGTCCATATTACGTAAAGATGATGCGTCTGTGCCCACAATGAGCACTGATTTAATGCTGCACCAATTCAGCAGACAAGAAACAAGCCAGTTGTTATGTCATACCTCCACTCTGTAGGGAAATAACTAGGGCAATGGCACAGTTCTCCCCAACCCCCACCCTGCTCGCTTCTTCTTCCTCCAGCAGCAGGTTCACTCATGTCATGTCCACTGCGTTACACCGCCACAACGCACGGAGCGGATAGAGGAACCATGCTGTGGTCGTTCACCGAGCTGTTGATATTTTGTAGCTGCTGCATGTGCTTCACTATCATAAACACAACATGACAGAAGAAGAGCGGGCGAGTGGCTAATCTCTGACAGAAATAAAGTCTTACATAAGCGAGTGCGCTGTCAGCCTAAGTTAGTCCTCCCTAGTGTTTGGCTGTGTGTTGAATGTGTGTGTAAATCCTTTCCTGTCCGTGGACTCAATGAACCTCCCCGTTCATTCATAGAGTTCAGTTCTGAGCGTCAAATGATTGCAGTCAGACAATACATTTCTGACAGGCACTCGGGCAGTCAGTGTGGAGGCGTTTATTATTATTACAACATGCCATTGATCTGCCTTCAGTGAACATAAAGGTATCAACTTAACATCCACACGCTTGAAATGACCTGTTATGGCGTATACCAACATGTGTAGAAATGCTATGTTCAAGTTGCCGCAGGTTCATTACGAGTTTGTTATTTCTGGCTGTGCTTTTCAGGCTCATGGGTTGAACTGGAGGACCTGATGGCAGCCGTGAGCCGCAGGGAGAGTTTGACGGGACCACAGGACAGTGTCTCATCAGCCCTGCAGGGGGAGCTGGAGCGCATTCTCCTGGAGGCGCAGCTGGAGTGTGAGAGGAGTAGAGACAGGTAAAGATATGCGCTGTTTGTGTAAAGTCGCCTGATCCGAAATGGGGCAAAAAATACCTCCTTCTTCGTTCTCCCTTCTCCTTCCTTCTTCCTTGACGTTTGCGAGCTACGTCATGAGGTCAACAATAAGGACCAAGGAGGAGTGAGGAGAAAGAGCTACTCTACTTTTGGTAGATCTGAATCCTCCTAAACAGCGGCGGGAGCAACAGCTGTTCAGTTAAAACGTCAAAGAAAACAGACTACAACAAGCGAACCGTCTGCGTTTTATGAAAATCATTTAAACCTGTCAATCTTTACAGTCGCTTAATTACTGCTGTTAAATAAAGAGACGCGCTAAACCTGATCTTTGAAAAAGTTTACACCTCTAACACGACATAAGCACAAGACCAGACCCACCACCAGCAGCACACGTCCCCTGTCGCAGAAAGAACAAGTATATTACACCTCTTTTAGTCCTTTAGTCCAACAGCAGCTGCACAAGCACTGAGCCTCATACTTTATGCAAATTAGCCATGTGGTATTAACTTTCATGTCTGTAAAACATAAACAAATATGTGCAAAGCTGCATTAAACACATTATAACATCAAACGGGCTGATATGGCTTTATAGTAATTATGATTAACCAGTTGTAAAGTTGAGTTTATTTATGCAGAGGATTTTAATTAACAATCTGCTGTAGTGTATGACTTGTAAATTAGTATCTGGAAAGTTTCGGTGAACTGTGGGATGCCTCATAGCTCCTTAGCGACTTCCCGAGTTATGAAAGGAACGGTTCTTGTCCTGCCTGACGATTACGCACGTCTGGGTCAAAGATAAGAAGGACCTTCCTAGCTGCATTTAACCAATTCCAAACCATTAATGAGATCTCTTCATACTTAGCGATTTCTTTGTTTTGTGTGTCTTTGTTCAAAAATGTAAAGCTTTCATTGGCATTTGTGGTCAGTCCTCCGCAGGTTGTAACGCCACAGTTGAGCGCGTCGACCTCCAGCGACCAGGACAGCGACTGTGTCCCCATTCAGGTACACTCAAAGATCACAACTCCATCATGGAAAACACTGTTAAATATTGAAAAGTTGCTGTATTTGTTATCAAAGTTATCAAACGTAGCATTATATAAGTCAATGGGCACTTTTTGAATGAGTGGTTTGGCCCTACAACTGTCTGAGTGGTCACTTACAGACATTTTTATGCATTTTTCTCTGCAGGAGGAGCCTGAGCGACGGGGGGATGGAGACTGGGTGTGGGATTGGTCCAGTAGGCCTGAAAATATGCCACCAAAGTAAGACCAAAATATGGAAAATACTTTTGACAGAGCCGTAATTTATGCTGGCACCAAATTCTACCTTAGTCTAAAGAAACGTATGACTTTTTGCGTACTACCACGTCTTGATAAATGTATTTTTGGTGCTAGAATAAGTTCTTTTCTCTCGTGTTCTCATTATTTGTCACATTTTTGTCTTCCCTCTCTCATCTGTTGCTATGCAGAGAGTTTGTGTTCCAGCACCCGAAGCGGCCCAGGTCTCTGAGCGTTCGTAAGACTGAGGTGATGAAGAGAAGAATCTTTTCCTCCGACGTGCTGCTCATCCTGGTTCCCTCTCTCCTGGCGTCACACCTGCTCACACTCGGAATCGGGTAAGTGTCACGCACAGCGGCGCTCGGTATAATTCAGTATTATATATTCTCTACACAGAAGCAGCGTTTTCTTCTTCTGTCTGTAGCAAAGTGGCATTCATAGATTATCCTATTTTTACCTCGACGTGCTTTTGTTACCTCTACATTTAGCCTTACTTTGTTCAGTTTCATGGGAAATCTATTCAAAGTGTAATCCAATGTTTGTTTTGTAGGATCTACATTGGAAAAAGGTTGGCTGCATCTACCACCAGCACACTGTGACATTAACATCAGGGCTTTGCTGCTAAGACATTGTAAAGGTGTGCCCGTTTCTGGACCTATCCTCTGCAATTTCCTTATTTACCTCCTTTTCTTTCTTTCTATCACGGGTCAATGTTAGGACCCTGTCTGCCTGTACCTGTCTCTGTGTAATCCCCTACATGTCCCTGTCTGGCTCCCTCGTTCAGAGCTGAGGGGCAGTAGGGACGGGTGCAAACTTGTGACTCACTCTGAGGTCACTTTTAATCTCCCAAAGACTGAGCTCCTCTATTTAATGTAAAAGGGGAGAGAGGAAGAGGCTTCAGTGGATCATGAGAAAGGAAACTTTTACTCAGTAGAACAATAATCCCTTTGGTGAAGTGAACAGGGGAGAAACTGAACATTTCTGATAAAGAGGAAAATAATATGTTACCCTTCGTACAACCTTCAAAAGCTCCTTTGTTAAAATGGTTTAAGTTTTTCCTGCTCGGGGGGATATATATACATATGCAGTTGTACCAGTTAATGCGGGAATGACTGTGATTTTTTTGGGACAAATCCTATTATTATTATTTGACATACTAACAGCAAATTACCTTATTAAGTTTACTCGTGCTTTTTGATTTTTCTTGTAAATATTCCTTTTTACCGTGTTCAAGGAGGGTCACTGTTGTGGATAATCTACATAAATAAGTAAATTAAAATTGGTTGTCAAACAAACATGCATCTGTATGATATTATTTTGTTAACTAGGTGTGTATCTTCGTTATAGTTTATTTATTTGTACTAAAAGTAGCTCATGACATTTGTTTTACCTTACACCGTCTGGTCACCCTTATAATGTAAAGCCTTCACAATGTCTCACCCTTTTCCTTCTGCTATTGTACTTCTTCTTTCTCTTTCTCACATCTTTTTTCCTTGCTGCTCTGTTATTGACTTAGCTTTTTATTACTTTCACATAGCGCATTACCAGTGTTTTCTTTGTTTGTAAGGATAACATAGAGGTTGGTAAGTCTCA
Source organism: Periophthalmus magnuspinnatus (assembly GCF_009829125.3). NCBI lineage: Eukaryota > Metazoa > Chordata > Actinopteri > Gobiiformes > Gobiidae > Periophthalmus > Periophthalmus magnuspinnatus. The sequence continues at coordinate 20,128,460 of NC_047148.1, read as the reverse complement.
TTTTGAAATTCAGTTTGCGCTTTCTGCCAGTGAAGTCTAATTTGTTTTGGTCCATTGAGTTGATCAGTCATTAGTGAAGTTTTTGATGTGAGGGCTCCTGGTGAGTTTGTTATGGTTCTTGTGGAGCTGATGATGCAGCAGAGCCTCCTTGTTCTCAACAGCAGCACCTGGTTTCCATTCTGCGCGCACATGTAACACGCCGCTACACACATGATCTATAGATAGTACGCACTTGGTGATTTCACAAGACATGAAGAAAGAAACAATGAAGAAATGTCCGTGTTGTTTACAGGCAAATCGTTAAAACTGACTATATGAATTAGATGCAGAATGTTGATTACATGTGGTTTAAGTTACACATTGCACAATTTGTAAATGTATTTATTTGTTTTTCCGTTGACAGTTTTCTTTCCTATTGGGTTCGCGGCACTGAAGCAATTGCATGGTGATTTGGTAGTTTTATATACCGCGCAGACACCCTTCCTGTTGCAACCAGACACACACTGTGACAGTAATAAACAAGGTGGATGAAGCACAGCAATTTGCCCTTGGGCGTTGTTCGAACCAGCCGCCCTCTGGTTGGAGAGCAAATACTTAACCCGTTGCAGTACTGTTCCTGGCCCAATATGCAGCATTGTTTAAAAAGGAAAATGCTACAGACACACATTAATCAACACAAGACTGCTCCCATTACCAGCTTTGAATAACAAGTAACTAATGGCAGCAACATGCTCATTATTATTGTCAGATTTGCCTCATTTATCACATTGATATGGATTCATGATGTGTCTGTAGTACATATTTCCAAATGTATAAACAGAATCAGAACTGCTTCACTGAATACATCACAGATCTGTCACTCTGGCCTCATAACTCACTGCTGTCTTTCACCTGCGGGCTGTTTGCACAGGTCCAGGTTGCCCCCCGTTCTTAACCCCCTTTTCCTGTCTTTTACAAAACATTTATTTTACACTAAGGGCATACGTGCAGTGGCATGTGCTGCTGTAAATCACTTTTTTCACTCACTACTCTACCCTTTTTCTTTAACCCTAATAACTTAAACCAGGGGATGGAGTTGTCGAGGATAAATGACCCGTTGATGTCTCAGCTTAAAGGGACAGTATGTAGCCTATAGTCTTACCGTTTTAAACCTGGCATGTTTTTTTACCTAAATGTGCAGGGAGAGGACACATCAAGTTTTTCTCAGTAAATGTGAAGGTCATGTCTCATGTGAAAGATCAGAACCTCCAGAGTCCACTCACTGAGCTGCAGAGGCTGCACTAGCACTGATTAATGACCAGATCAGATCAGATCTCCAGATCAGAGAGGACTTTTTAGGTTTAAACCAACTGGATTTCAGCATTTCAGAAACCCTTTAGCTCTGCTGCCATTAGAACTAATCTCCACATCTAAGTGCAATGATTTTACAGTATTTTTTAATGTTCAGGGCATTAAAAATAGCAACCCTGCAGCCACCTAGACACCTATCTCCACTCGCTGACATAGTTAACATGTCACTTCAGTCTGGAACTTTCCCAAGAGCTTTGAAAACTGGTTTTCAAGCCTCTCCTAAACAGCAGTGCCACAATTACTGACCCATGTCAAATCTGTGTTTTTAGGCTTTTTCCTTGAAAAAGTTGTTTACCAACAGCAAATTTATTTTCTCCAAATGAACAACTCCTTTGATGTTTTCCAGTCGGGTTTTAGACCCCACCACAGCACTGAGACTGCTCTTATCAAGATGATAAATGACATCCACCTGAACACCGATGCAGGCAAAGTCTCTTGATCCTGATAAATCTGAGAGCTGCTTTTGACACTGTGGATCAGAGACTAAAGGGCTGGGTGGGCATCTGCACTAAACTGGTTAAAATCCGATCTAAAAGACAGGGAGTACTTTGTTGAAACTGTAAAATATGTCTCGGTTAAAATGGCCCTGACCTGTGAGGTGCCCCAGGGGTCAATCCTGGGACCCCTTTTGTTGAATCTCTAACAGGAGCATGGAGAGAGGACGTGAATATGGACCAGTGTATTCACTCTGCCACTGCATTCAACAGATCAGTGCACTACATTATAATTAATATCCATAATGCATTTTTTTAAGTCCAAGAACCACATTTAAACACAAGATTCTGCTAAATGTTTTAATAACATTGCGGTTTATAAAGTTTCAGAAACAGATTTCATATAAAGCCTTGTGGGCATGATTAAGATTTCAGACTTTAATTTATTTATTTTCCGAAAAAGTCTATGGAAAAAAATTAACGGTAAATTTAGCAGGGGGTGGGCGGCAATGTTCCCTCCAATTTTTCACGAGTCTGAGCAAACACACAAACTCCCTGAGCGTCCCATGGACCAGTGTGAGCGACATCAGACGTGCGCACTGTGGTCATGCTGCATCACATCCATCCAAGTTAAATGGTTTATTAAAAGAATCAAATTACCACATTTACATTTCTGTTATAAGACTTTTAATTAAGTTCTTTAGCCACTTATACAATGAAAATGACAAAAATCTTGCTCATGACCTGTGTAGTATGTTAATGCTATTGGAAGTACAAGACAACTGTAAACTCCAATGTTGAAAACACACTTAACATTTTTATTATAATGTTCTAACTTGTATATTGTACTTGCCATTGTGTGAAGCTTTTGCTTGATTTTTTACAACTCATAAACTAGTGACAGTTAATGACCAACACACACTGAGAGGAATCTGTATCTGCACAGCTGCTCTATTACTGTACATTTACATATATCAAAACACAATATATAATGTGTATTTGGATATAAAATATAGTCAAAACGAGTGGTATGGGTCAAAATAAATATAAATTTACAAACCACACACTGCAAACAGTGAACAAACACACACTGGAAACTAAAAATACACTGTAGATGATACACGTGATATATTTGACCCACAATTAAGTCAATAGCAGAATAAACCACACTTACCGATCAGGAACAGCATCCAGTCCATCAGCACATCAGGTCCTCTGCTCCTGAGTCCATCATGATCTTCACTCGGTTCCACGAGTCGCTCCGGGTCCAGATGCCTCTAGTTTAACTTGTACAAACATCCACAGTGTCCTCGGTCCGTACTTCCTTTGTTTTGTCCGTTTCGTCATGTTTAAAACGCAAAACTGCTACAAAACAGTGCGTAACAGTGCGCCCGAGGGCGGGCCGTCGGAACGTTAGCATCATTAGCATCATTAGCGAGTTTTCACTCCACATCAGCCACATCGGCTAAAACTCTGATAGTGGCCCATGAGTCTGTCAATGACGTGGATAAACTGCGCAGATCCGTCTGTGAATCACATAATTGTCTGGAGCAGCTCGTCCTGGTCACACTCACTGACTCACATTGAAAAATAGCGCAGAATGAATTGTTGTGTGTTTATTATTTTCAATTCCGGTTCGAATTTTTTGTGCGCAGCGCAGATTTTCTGTGCGCAGAGACCGTGTCAGCAGTGCGCCACTGCGCACGCGCGCAGTTTAGCGGGACAGTGGTGGGCGGTCACTGTTCAGCTCCACGAGAGACTCATTCTGTTTTCTGATTGGATAATCGTCTTGAGAACTTAACACAATTATAAAATCAATACATGAGACATCACGCCAAATATTTTTGTAATTAATAAATCAGCGTTTGAATTGTTATTAGTAAAAGTTACATTTGATTTGAACATGTTTACTTCAGGTTTATGACATTTTTCATGCTACATAATGCATAACGCTGCTGCTGAAAGTAGGTGTATGTCTGGACATTGTGGAGGAAATCTTTTCATTTCCTGGTCTGAACTCTTAGAGACCAGACACCTGTCTCTGGAATAAACATTACGGTCTTTCTTCTATCGGGGTGGACAGGAAATCGAGAGTTGTGTTTCAAAATTGTGGACGCAACAAAAGAATTCATTTAAGTTCCAAGATGTTACGGTAATGTCCCTGTCCCTGAAACCAGGTCAGTGTTCCAGTATATCATCTGAGTATCTTCACTTTAGCACATGTACCCTGGGCCCACACAGACGACATTCATGTCAAATAATAATAGGCTACAATTTCTCCCCAAATAAAAGACCCACCAGAATAAGGATCATTTAAGTTTAGAAAAGTATTGCGTAACAGCAGCACATTTATTAGATTATATTTTGGAGCACATAAATGCAGTATTACCTCATTCAGGATATTTCAACATATTTTTGGTGGGTAATATGAAATTTGAATATTGTGGCATAATTTGAGTGAGCACTGCAGCTGCCGTTAGCACCAAGAGCAGCTTAATGTGGAGCACATCTAAAAAAACAGAATTTAAAACTGCCTAAAACAGGTTAGTTAAGGCACAATTGTGAAGTATTTTGTCTTATTTCAGTTCAACAGTTGTATTGTCACAAATTGTCTCATTAATGTGTTTTGATTTAAATGTTTATAGATTAGAAGATTGTTGAAACTAGAGATAGACTGACATTTGCACTTTTTACTATCGGCACTGAACAAAATGTTACAATAAAACAAGTGGATATCTAACCTCTGTTTCTATTTCATGTATTCTGTTTTTGTTTACATTATAGACAGAAACTGAGGGTTTACAAATTTCAAATCATATATTTTGGGTGAAATGATCAAAAGCGGCTCCTCAGGTTGTGAAACTGATGTATCGGTCAATATCGGCTTATCTCCACTTGATACGATGAAACTCTCGAGACATAAACTGTGCCTCAAAAATGCATATATTTATAATGAGAGCTCTGAGGGTGTGGCGGACTCGCTGTATAGGCTTGCAAAACCCTAATCTGCATCAGCACCTTGGAGCATTGTTCCTGTATAAATGATTTAGGACCTTATCACAGTGTGAGGTGTGTAGTGAAGCTGTAAAAGCCACAGAGTGAATGCATACAGCTGGTGTGAGGGAGGGAGGGGGCAGCAGCTGGATAATCGGTCTGAGAATGAACTCACACTTTACACATGGCAAAGTCATCACTGTAGTATTGTCTGCTGTGGCTTGGCAGGGGGTATCACCAGTAAAATACTAAGAAATTCAGATGAGACAGACAAACCGCACTGTTGTTTTAGAAAGTAATAGTTGACATGGATTTTAATGTTGAGTTAAAGTACTCTGAAATATGTATTATAAGCAGTCTTGAGAAGAAATATTTCTCTAAGAATAACATAGGTTTGTGCTACCTTATCCACAAGGCCGCTCTGAGTGATTTTACAGAACGATGTGAAGGGAACGAAGTAAAGGGATCGCAGCAAAATCATACTGGTCTCATTCATTTCCTGCATTTTTCTTTGGCTGAATATTAAGACGCTTCTCAGGTTTGTTTACTTTTCACGTCTGTTTTGCTACGAGTTTTCTGGATTCTAATTCGATTTTTTACATATATTGAATGTATAATTCGTATACTAGGTTAGATGATGTCAAAGAATTGAACAGCGTTATCCACCATGACACACCACACTGGCTCAAGAGTGTGTGGTTTAAATTTCCAGGATGTGGGTCCAGTTAAAAAGCCTCTGCTGTAGTTACAGTCTGTCTAATACATGACATGAAGCACATTCAAGCACATTTAAAACTGTAATTTGGAGGTTCTTGTTTTACAGCACGTTGTTGGCTGTGTGAGTGTGGTAATGTTTGATAGTTTATGTCACTGACCATCAGACTGGCAGTCATTTCACTACTACATGGTACTTCAAAACAGACAACTTTGTGTGTTTTATATGTAACAGGAAAGAGTCTGTGACCTACTAGACCAGGACATGAACTATATACGCACTGAGCTGAGGCGGCCCAAGCTGTGATTTACTACTACCAAAGACAAGAGTATATAATAATGTCAATAAAAGTCAGCCTGTTGTATCTGTATATAAGTATTACTATAACTAATACATAATACATATAGCATACTGTCAACACATAACTCAAATACGCAAATAGGAGTTTGATTTCAGATTTGAGTGCTAATCTATGTTTATGCTACACTATGTCTAAAAGGTTTTGCTTCATTGTGGAATCAGAATTACATGTTGTTTGTAATGAAATAAACAGAGACTGGCTCTATTGTTTGAGCGTGGTGCATATCAGTCTGAAAATAGTTTGGAAATAGTGTCAGAGACATTTGGGGTTTGGTTTATCTTTGAGCCAGACGCTACTTTCACTGACCTCATCAACCGCTGTGATGTCACCCCGCTCAGGTCTGCCTGCAAACTCACGTGGTCCATTTGGATTTGTGCATCATTCATAACATCTGGACCTTTGCATGGTCAGACTCTCCAGATTGATCATTCTGAGCAGAGCCAAAAGACCACTCTCAGGAGACGAATATAGTTTTGAAAAGCATTATGAGATCACCACAAGACAAAGAAACTTCCCAGGGCCATTTTGAGACAGTTTAAAGCCTGGATAAATATAGATGGTTGAGTCAGAAAGGTTCTACACATCTATGTCCAACTTAAACATACAAATCAAAGTAATCAAAATTCACTCTGTTTGCAATTAGCACAACTTTGATGACAATATAAAATGTGTGTGCCAACTAAAGTCAGATACAAACGTAGCTCCACTTCTCTACCTAACACAGAGTTCATTCACTCTCTGAACAGTATTTAAAGATGCAAGTGACAAGTGGAAAGGGGAAATGCAAACACCATTAACACTTTGTCTTTCAGCCAAATGTTTTGGAAGCAGACGTTGACAGAGGCGCTGTGAGCCCGTCTGTCTGAAGCTCTACTGGTCGCTTAACGTGCCTTGTTAACACCGGGCCACAGCTCTCATTTCCTGACTGTGCTGAGCGACAAAGGGGAGAAGGAAAAAAGGGGGCTGGGGATAAGGTATGCTTACGTGAGAAAGGTGTCACACAGCACAATTACTCTACTTATGTACTTTTACCTTGGGTTGAAACTTGTAAAATGGCTTTATGGCTCTATTCAGCTCTGTTCAGAAGATTTGTTTTTCAGGAAAGTGAAGGGCCGATGTGTTACAGCAAATTCCACAGAATATCAGAAAGACTGCTGTGGTTTACCTGAACACAGCAGTCACACTTAGTCATACAGTAGTGCAGTCCTACTTCTCACTCATTTTTTTTATGACTTTAACAGTTTCCATGCTTTCAACAGTTGCATAAAGCCTGGTGTCAAATAATAGGCATAAGGAGCCTGTGCAGGGGCTTGTTCCCAGGTCACTCCTACTCAGCATGAGGCTGTCTCGGGAAGCTTTAAAGGCACGTTCTGGCATGATGCTCCTCCCCTACAGAAGACTGTTCAAATCCACTCTTAATTCCCAGGCTTATGATGAAGGTTCGGTCCTGTTCTTGATTGGGAAGGACGACAGGAACACCAGTAATCCCCCAGGAAACTTCCACTCACTGCATTGGACCCGTTAAAGTTGGGCAACATGGGTTTGTGGACAGGCCTGATTCTAGCTACACATCTGCTCCTGAAACTATGCATGCAAGTGGAGGCACAGTTTTTGGGTAAGTCAGAATGTTACTCTTTATCTTATACAATTAGGCATAGCTTGCAATAGTTTAGAAACTCTTGCAGAAATAAATGTGTATCTGTATCACTGTTTGGCATTGTGTAGTTTGAGATCAGTCTTAATCCCAATATGTACATGAACAATTTTAAAATAACTGTGGAGAAAAAGCATAATGCTATACTTTTACATTTATTTATTTAAGTAACATGTCAAATGATGTGTAATCCAATAGAAAACTCCAATATAAAGCTGTAAAAATGTAAATTAAATCATCGCCAGTGTGATGAGGGAGATGGTGTTTTGACCCAGCAAAATGAAAACATCCAGACAGCTCCATCTCAGTGGGGTTCGTTATTAAAAGTTGCTCAATATTTTGGTGTACGGACGTCACTTTTGAAAGAACATCCTCATCAACTGACCTGGGAAAGAATATAGAAACAGGCTAAATGAAACACAGCCTTTAACTACATAAAGGGGCTGTGTGAACTTTTATAATTTTGCACAAAAAAAAAGATCCAATTTCTTTTATGAGCCCTGAAAAAAGAGGTTCGTTGAGGGATACCAGGGATCCTCAGGCCTTTACTGGATGAAAAGGATTAGTGATAGTGAATTAACATTTATGTGAACTTACGTTTGCGCAAATATTGGAGCGATTGAAAAACCTTTGAGTAAATTCTCTTTTATTTCAAGTCAAATTGCAAACTAACTGCTTTCTGTGCAAATCTTGACCTATATTCTGTGATGACTCTGACTCTTTTGTATTCTGTGATTATAGGCATTTCCATTCGTGCATATTTATCATAAAAAAGTGTTTGGCACGACTATCTATCTTCCCTCTCATCACAGTCTGTTGATTTTTAAATTGGTTTGGAAATGGATTCTTAATTTGTTCCAGAGCAGTGGGGTTTGTACTTAACATGAAGTGTCTAAATTGGTGAAAGTGTTGTTGACAGGAGTGTGTAGACAGGCATTAGTTCATTTAAGTGCTATGTTTTACAGCCTTGTGTTGTGTTGAATTACACCATATGTCACATTAAGCACCATAGAAAGCCTGCAGACCAGAGACAAAGGAAAGAAAAAAAAGACCTCATCTGGGAATTATGCTTTGGAGTCTTAGATAACAACAGCCAATTTCTTGCAGCATTTGGGAGCAATTTGGTTTTCCTTCTAACACTGGTAGTCAGTAACTCCTTTAAGTGTACTTGTGCATTCTTGGTGTGTCCAAAGTGCACGGAAAATTCACTTCACATATTTCAGTGGAAGGTCCAGATCCCAGGTCACTTCATTAAAGAAGACTTGAATGAGCTGCAACTCTCACTGGCATTTCCCTCCTACTGCTACTTTTGTCAGGAGTTGTCCTCGTAGCCAATGATAATAATTAGCTGAAAATAGTGTTGCACGCTTATCTAGAGTTTCTCCAGTCGATTTTCTTCCCACATCAGTGTCATTTCTGTGTGCCAAGTCCGTCTGCCAAGTTTACTCTAACAGATTGACACACACATCATTGTCTCCTTGTTCATGCAGCGTGTGTTTACTATCAGATTGCCTTGTAAATATTAATACCTCTCTCTTTTGCACAGTGTATGATCTGCTCACATCTCCAGACTGCCTGCCAGACCTGCTGCAGGGCGGTTTGGCTGAACAAGGGGTCAATGAAGCATTCATTCTCACCTCCTTCAAGCTGCAGCCCAAGACTGGCACCACTGTATTCAGCCTGTTCAACCCCAGAGACAACAGCAAATACTTTGAGTTCACTGTGATGGGTAAACTTAACAGAGGTAAGTACTGGCATAATGACATTCAAGTCAAGAAAAACATCTAAACTTAGATCATCATTAAACTGTGATTGTATTGTCCTGTTGTCCTCTTCTTCCTCTGCTCTTCATCAAAGGCGTGTTGCGTTACTTGCGGAGTGACAAGCGAATGAGCTCAGTGACCTTCAATAACCTGGTGTTGGCTGACGGCCAGGTGCACAAGCTGCTGTTCCACCTGAAGGGGCTGCAGCAGCAGGGTCAGGTGGGCCTTGAGCTTCACCTGGACTGTCGACTGGTGGAGACCATCACGGACCTGCCTGCCGTCTTCCAGGGGCTCCCACCGGGCTACGGCACTGTGGACCTCAAGACTATGCAGCCCAGAGACCAGGTCAAACATCTGTGATGTATTTACACTCAATAGTGAAGCAGTGCCCACACACAGACTGACAATCTGTTTGAACCACAGGAAGTTTTAGAGGAACTCAAGCTGGTTGTTGGTGATACATTTGAGAATGTGGCTTCTTTACAAGGATGCCATTTTCAACAAAGAGACGCGGTTCAGACTTTGGGTAAGAGTGTTTTAGTTATATTGTATCCAAATCTGTCAAAGATAAATAATATACTGGCATGCTATGAAGACATCAACAAGTGTAAAAAGCTTAAAAATGTTTTCCCTGTAGGGGTTAATACAAAGCAGCTGTCCAATCAAATGCTGGAGTTAACAAAGGTGATAAATGAACTAAAGGATGTCCTCATTCAGCAGGTAAAACTACTTTTCTCTGAAGCCACTTAAACCCTGTCCATGCAGCTAATAAATACTCAAACATATGAATGTGAAATGTCTGTTTCCTCCAGGTTAAGGAAACTTCATTTCTAAGAAACACCATTTCAGAGTGCCAGGCTTGTGGTAAGAAAAGACACATAATTCTGTTCTATCAAAGGTGTACAGTATATTTATAAACTGTCAAATGCCTTAAAATGTCGTCCATAACAGGAAATAGTCATGTGACTTAAACTCATAAATACCATTCTTGTGTGTTAATGGTTTTATTTTAATGGATGTCATTATGTGCACCAGGACTCGGTGGTACGGAGGTGGTGAAACCTAGATGTGGTCCAGGTGTGTGTTTCCGTGACGACATGTGCATAGAGACAGCGGATGGAGTGGAGTGTGGCCCGTGTCCTGATGGATACACTGGAGACGGCTTCAACTGTGATGATGTGGATGAGGTCAGTGCTAGACTGTGGCCTGCAACTGAAGCCATTACAACATACCACTGGCATTTAGACCATAAACCTTTAGATTTTATTACTAGCACTGGGTTTATTGGTGGCCTGTCGTTAATACGTTAAATAGCTGTATAAAGGGAAATTTGAAATTGGATGTCTTAACCAATTACTAATTACACCTATTAAACCCTCCTGAGCTGCCTCCATCTCTCCAGTCACCCCAAGTAAATATTCACATAAATGTATTGACACACTGAGTCAGGAAGGGTCATGGTTAATAGAGAGTGGGAGAGTGAAGAAAATAATCCTAGTTTTCAGTTCACATAAGGTCAAATTGAGCCTTAGGCATTTAATGACTACGCCTCACACACAAAAATGCTCCCCTTCTGCAACTCACTTGAGTCGTCATTTGTTTATTCTTCACCGCAACTAGTATTTGGCATTTTGTGGCTTTTTTTCTCTCTTTAAGGATGAGTGCTTATGAACAGTGTTCAGAGAGCTGAAAGTTTTTGAATGAGAACCAAATGCATGTGTGTAACTTAAAAGAAGCCCTTGTTTGTTTTAGTGCCAGTTCAGCCCTTGCTTCCCTGGAGTAAAGTGTGTGAACACAGCCCCAGGTTTCCGCTGTGATGCCTGTCCACTGGGTTACTCCGGACATGAGCTGGAAGGAGTGGGCATTTTGTTTGCCCAAACCAACAAACAGGTCAATGCTGAATCAAATGTCTTTTTTTTACTTAAAAATATTGTGGTAATAATGACCTATTATGTGTAATATAGGTCTGTAATGACATTGATGAATGTAAAGGACCTGAAAATGGAGGCTGCGCGGAAAATTCACACTGCCACAACACTCAAGTAAGATCAAAATCTTATCAGTGAACTACTGTTCATGTTTCAGGATCTATGAATCTTTTTTTATGTTTACATGTTTTGAATGTTTTAACCTGCTCAGGGCTCGTACCACTGCGGCACTTGTAAAACTGGCTTCACTGGAGATCAAGTAAAAGGCTGTAAACCTGTGGTCAGCTGCGGTAACAGCCTCACAAACCCATGTGATGTGAATGCACAGTGTAGTGTAGAGAGAGATGGATCCATATCCTGTCAGGTAGGTACTCAACCCCCAAAAAAAGTTCTATAGAGACAAAGATCAACGCACCTCTGCAGCTGGTGAAATGTTTCTTGCTCTGTCAGTGTGGAATTGGCTGGGCCGGTAATGGATACCTTTGCGGGAAGGATACTGACATTGATGGATACCCAGACGAAAAACTTAAATGCAAGGATTCAACCTGTAGAAAGGTAACCATGTTTTTTACGATTGATGTAGGTGCAGGTTTGAAGAAAAGACTCAGGCCTTGACCATTCTCTCTTTTTCAGGATAACTGTATCTTTGTTCCCAACTCCGGCCAAGAAGACGCTGATAAGGACGGCCTGGGAGATGCCTGTGATAATGACGCAGATGGAGATGGAATTTTAAATGAGCAGGTTGGTGGGATTAAAGTTTTTGTTTTCTGAGTGGCTGATTTGTGTCGTAACTCACATAGGATAAAACAACAAAAACACAAAATGCACTTGTATTGTTTTATTTCAGGACAACTGTTGGCTAAAGCCCAATGTGGACCAGAAGAACAGTGACAAGGACAACCACGGAGACGCTTGTGATAACTGTGTGCGTGTGGAGAACCCAGACCAGAGAGACACGGACGGTGACGGCAGAGGGGACGCGTGTGATGATGACATGGATGGGGATGGTAGGCATTACATCACATTGGCCTTATATAACAAGTGACATATTTCTTAATAAACCCTTCATGTGGTTTAGTATCCAAAACATGCATTCATCCTTTCTGTTTTCCTTGACAGCAAACTTCCTATATGCTTTTTATGCCTTTAAGACACATATTTTCATTTAAAGCTGTCAATATAATTCTGGAAATAACACTATGTGACCGGAGAGCAAATGCTTTCTTTGATCATTCTCCAGTGAGATTGCACTTCAAGTCATCACAGGCAGAAGAAGAAACGTCTCTTTCCTCTATATATATATTCCTGCCACTTGACCTTTCTGCATTCATGGTCCTACTGCTGCTGCCTGCAAGGAATGAAGATGTGTGGAAGTGAAAAATAGCATTCAAAGCCAAGGAAAATGCAACAGTGTCTCCTAGTGGCACCAATATGAATAACACACATTGGATTCAGCCTGTTTTTGTGTGACTGTGTAGTAGGGTGACCACCAGTCTCTCTTATGGTTGTATTGTCCCTCATCCCACTTATTTTAAAGCCGAGAGCTGAGTCCTTTCGTTCACATTTCATCGTTCTACTATTTACACTTAGAGCTTTACCCAGTGAGCGATCATTGTTGTTGCCTGATATAGTTATAATCATTTTTTTGGATACTTGAAGGACTGAAAAACTTCTTGGACAACTGTCAGCGAGTGCCCAACACAGATCAACTGGACCGTGATGGAGATGGTGTCGGAGATGCATGTGACAGTTGCCCAGACATCCCCAACCCCAACCAGGTCTGCCCCTCTGGTCCGCACAGCAGCAAAAAAAAAAAGATGTACAAAATGGACTTTTATGACCTTATTGTGTGATTTCAGTCTGATATCGATAACGACTTGGTGGGAGACTCGTGCGACACCAACCAAGACAGGTAGATTCTGTTCATTTTTTGCTTATTTTTCCTCACCCCAAACTGTAATTAGTGCTAATGTCATGCCATTCTGTTACGCAGCGATGGAGATGGGCACCAGGATAGCAAGGATAATTGCCCGCTCGTCATCAATAGCTCGCAGCTGGACACTGACAAAGACGGTCTGGGAGACGAGTGTGACGATGACGACGACAATGATGGGATCCCGGATCTTATTCCACCGGGGCCTGACAACTGCCGCCTGGTCCCCAACCCTGAGCAGATTGATGATAACAGTGGGTATCATGAAACACATGTAAAGTAGGGCTTCTTTTGGATTATAAAAATGATAGTATTATGTTTTTGAAGGGTTTTAATGACAGAAATCTTTATATCTTTATTTAAAAATGTATCAAAGGCTACTCTAACAACAAATATTTCTCAAGCGGGAATAAAAATATCACTCTGAATACAATTTACCACAACTATTTTATGTTAAATCGTCACTTTTTATACAGCGTTTTCCACCTGCAAAGTGCCTTATATCAAGGAACTACTAACCCATTCACACATTCATACACGAGAGAGAGGGGAGTTAAGTATTCTCATGTGTAGAATTTAATCCCCAAGTTTCATACACTGGTCATATGAAAAGTCTTTAAAAAAAAACAAGAAATTAAGGCTTTTTTTGCCAGTGTCCTACATAAAAACCATAAGGAGTATCAAAGAAATGGCTGATTATTGAATTTCAAGTGTTTGTCTGACGCTTTAAGATACTAATAGACCCTTGGCCAGTTTGTGTCCCTCAGATCTTCTTCTTCTCCTTCACCAGCTTCACATTAACGATCATAACACTGATTTAGTCCCACATGTGCACATCCCTGATCACGACTGAGACTAAAAAGCTCCCTCCATAGGAACCCGGCTCACGTGGGTACAACCATAGACTGTATAAAGAAGGGAACTAAGGGAGTATGATGTCACCTGTAGTGTTCAAATGAAGCTTGTTCTACCAGTAACGTTTACATTGAGAGCGGGATTCGAACCACCAGCCTTTAAATCTGTAGACAAACGTGCTAAAAACTGACCTACCTTACCTCATATTTTGTTATTTTACTTGTGTAATAGTAAAATAAACTCGATATAGTTAATAATGATAAAAGTTTGTGGCTAAATCTGCCTGGTTTATTCTGTTTAAATTCAGCCAAAGCAATTTCTTTCTGAGTAAACATATCGACAACCGGCAACATTAAAGGGAGCCCATCAAACAGCAAAAGGCAGCAGCACCATTCCTTCAGTAAATTGTGTAACGGCTGCTTCGCCCTCCAGCAGCCTATTTCAGATGCTTTATATTCATGCTCTGCCGCTCTCTGGCTTCTGTACAGGGATATTAGTCTGTGGTGGAGTCTGTAGTCACTTCTACCATTTCTGTGAAGCTAATTTAAACATAAAATGGACACTATCTCAGCACTTTTGAGGATGCTAAACGAGGATGTGCTTGGGAAGGCTTTGTTTTGTCAAATAATATCATGTCTTTTTCTGTTTCCTGTTAGATGACGGCGTGGGAGATGTGTGCGAGTCCGATTTCGACCAGGATAAAGTGATCGATCGGATTGACAACTGCCCGGAGAATGCAGAGGTCACGCTCACTGACTTCAGAGCCTACCAGACGGTGGTTCTGGACCCCGAAGGAGATGCACAGATTGACCCTAACTGGGTTGTATTGAACCAGGTAAGATTATCAATAGGGCTCTCTACCTCTCTGTTCTCATTGATTATATGTGTCAATAGTACATGCTCCATACACAAGGGCATTGAAATACAAGGGGAAAGGTCAATGGGAAAGATAATGTGGGAGTTTTTTTTTATTATATCCCTACATTAATGAATTATTGTTATACAGGGAATGGAAATTGTGCAGACTATGAACAGCGACCCTGGACTCGCTGTCGGTACGATCTCCCACCTTCATTTATTTACAACAGAAGTTTGGTCGATTAACGTGAAACTTTTAAACGAAATACGTCGATTTCTGTTCACAGGCTACACTGCGTTCAGCGGAGTGGACTTCGAGGGGACGTTCCATGTGAACACAGTCACCGATGATGACTATGCCGGCTTCATCTTTGGCTATCAAGACTCGTCCTCCTTCTACGTGGTGATGTGGAAACAGACTGAGCAGACCTACTGGCAGGCCACGCCGTTCAGAGCAGTGGCAGAACCAGGGATCCAACTCAAAGTAAATAAAAGAAGGAACAACTGATTATTTATACCTTTTGACATATTTACCACATGTCAGCGGTTCTGCTCTCACATTTCTCAGGCTGTGAAGTCCAGAACGGGCCCAGGGGAGCATTTAAGAAATTCCTTATGGCACACGGGAGACACGAACGACCAGGTGCGGCTGCTCTGGAAAGACCCCCGGAATGTCGGCTGGAAGGATAAGGTGTCCTATCGCTGGTACCTGCAACATCGCCCACAAGTTGGATACATCAGGTAAAACAAATGGGGAAAAACACTGTGGATGCAAGTATAAGAAAGACAAATACTAGTTTAAAAGCTTCACGTGTGTGTTTTAGAGCGAGGTTTTATGAAGGAACTGAGTTAGTGGCTGATTCCGGTGTCACGATCGATACCACGATGAGAGGAGGAAGACTGGGAGTGTTCTGCTTCTCTCAAGAAAATATCATCTGGTCCAATCTGAAGTATCGCTGTAACGGTAAGGCGCTTCAGTTTTAGACACGTTCATTTTGACGGTGTCTGTAAATGAACCGTAAGTCACTCACCTGTCTTCACTTCTCAGACACGATCCCGGAGGATTTCCAGGAGTTCAGAGATCAGCACAATAACTCTTTTTGAAGAAAGGAAGAAGACGTCAAATGAATGAGAGCTTGGTTGTGTTTATACTTGTCTTGTTTGTGCGTTTGGCTTTATCTGTGAGCTGAAATCTGACAAAACGTGCAATTATTGTGCTGTAGGTTAACATAAAGTGGCATTACCTACGCTAAACCGGATTTGTACACTCTTTTATGGTTCTTATAAATCTGTAAGTTATGAGACAGTTCTTGTTCTGTGTCAATTACGTCCAAAACTTTTACGTTAAACTGGGAAGTTGTAAACATTGAATTTTTAAACAAACACTCAAAGTAACTTGTATTTTTTGTAATCATAAATTTGAACAAATAAAAGAAAATGACTGTAAATGTGTAAATGTCTTGATTTAAGCATAAAACTGGAATATGTTATATAGAAGTTAAAAGAACATGAAATTACACCGACACATCGTCAAATCAAATGGGTCAGTGTCAGTGGCTTGGAGGGAAAACTGATTATGCCAAACATAACGATAACTTTTCTGCAGAATACAGACTTTCCCATTCCGAGTTCTCATTTTTTTTGCATGTATTTGTATGTACACGCACTTTCAAAAGCATTTTTAATAATTCTGTGTTCTGTGACATGTTGCTTTGGATATCTGATGGATTCTTATGTTAGACACTTGTATATTTTCTTTTTGAGCAGAGGCTTGAGTCTTTGGCAGTGAGTCACGCGGGGCCCAGGTGCTGTGCTCTGTGCAGATAATGAGGGCCCCAGGTCAGCGGCCCTGAAGAGACAGCACAAATGTCAGCGTCAGACAGACACATCACAGACAGGAAAGTGCTTTACCAGAAAATTGCTCAACTGCTGCGTAGAAAAAAAAAAAAGCTTTTTAAGAGGTGAGTATGAAGATTCTCTGAAATATGTGTATATGAGACCAAACACACTTGTTGTTTTAATGCTGCTTTTCTCTCTAGGGTACGTTTAACCTTTTTATGCACTGTTTTTGTGTTATTGCTCTGTGTCACATTGTGTGTTCTGGTCTCCCCCCTGTGACGTCCCCTTTCAGCTTACATTACCACTTTGCACATGGCCTTCCTGCTTGTCCTCTCTCATCTCGCTCCTCATTTCCTCTGAGATCTCGGCCATCTGCAGGCTGCCTCTGTCTGTGATATCTAATAATTGCATGCAGCTATTAGAACATATTTGATACATAAAGGTGTAGGACTAACTTTTCTGCAAGGGGACTCAGCCACCTGTTTCCCTCATGTCTCATGTTTTGCTTAGAATGTTCCACAGTATGTCATTAAACTGATCTATATTGCATTATTCAATTACAGGTGCTTTTGTTGCAGGGGACAATACATTGAAAAACATGCATTCTCACTGAGAGCAGGTCCGCTGTCCACAGATTTGACCTGTAACTTGGTCTGGTGGTGTCAGTCTTGTGCCTGCGTCCATGGAGATACACCACTTTAATGCCATACTGTGGAACATTCTAGGCAAAGCAAATACTTCTTCATAGAGACAAGCAGACACTCCACCAGAAATGTTGCAGTGGACGTTTAACTTAAGAAAAAAAACAAGCACAGGGGCCAAGACAAG
The DNA here is from genome assembly GCF_009829125.3 of Periophthalmus magnuspinnatus. NCBI lineage: Eukaryota > Metazoa > Chordata > Actinopteri > Gobiiformes > Gobiidae > Periophthalmus > Periophthalmus magnuspinnatus. The sequence goes on along the minus strand of NC_047148.1, from coordinate 20,110,948 downwards.
GTTCTTGTTTACCTGTTACTGTTTGACCTTTGACCCCATGCAGCTGCTTTGTTTATATAATCAGAAATATGTCCCTGCTCATGATAAACGGACTCACATGTACCGGTATATTGTATTGTTCACAGTATTTAAATAGCTTAACTGTATTATATGTGAACATTTTAAATATAGTTTTTGAAATATCTGTATCTAAACAGTGAATTACGCTTATGGTCCTTTCCACATTTCATTTTTAGCTGCATATACTATCAGGGCCGGCCTTAGCTTTCAGGGGGCCCTAAGCTGAATACATAGCTGCCCTCACCTCAGCCCGACTCAAAAATAAATGTAGCAGCAGCAGATATTTCGCTATTATAAGTTTAAAACAAATGTAATTGTTTCAGAGGGATAGTTTGACTACTGTAAACACTCAAGCCCTGTACCCAATAAAACTGCATATATTATATTATTTTCAATATAAATGTATGGGCTCTTGGGGACCTCTAATTTCCTCGGGGCCCTGAGCAGCTGCTTAGTCTGCTTATAGTCTGAGCCGGCCCTGTATACTTTTAAACTCCATATACTTTTGTGGAGAAATTATTTAAGATTGATACAAGATGTTGATTTATTACCTCAGTTTTATTGTGTTTATATGAAAACACATTATACGAGCCAAGAAGAACAAAATACTGCCTGTTTGCTAAATACTTGATCAAATACCTACTAGTTTTATAATCATGCTTGTATTTTTTCTATAGGGCACAAAATAATGGGGATTTAGTTTGGGAAAATGAACACTAGAGGGCAGCAGTCTCCAGTAAACTGTACTACAGCCTTTCTTTGCTAGATGGATTTGAATTTTAGTATAAAATTAATAATAATGATACAAAATGTCTATAGCATCTCCTTATATTCATTATCATTATTCATACAGTTCATATATCTGTCAATACCTGGAAATCAATACCTCAGCTTCTTTTTTGCATAAGTTTGTAGCTTTCGCCTAATGTAACAAAAACAACTAAATGTGATAAATATGAAAATAGATTAAAAAAAAAGAAAAAGACTGTATTGCAGATGAACATTTAGCTGTTCCATCTGGGGGTCTGCACCTGTTCGTACTATCCATATTTGTTCGTCTAGACAAGCTCTTTCAGTCCAAAGCTCTCAGACATGTGTGGGAGTGAGTGTGGACGGAGAGAAAGTGCCAGACGAGGGAAGGGGACATGTCAAACAGAGAGTGTCTCATTTTCTAGCCACTTATATAACTGAGATTATGATGGCTGTTCACAGTTTAAATGGGACACTTTTACATAATCGCTTCAGTCTCTGTCCTGTAATTATAGACTTGGGAACAAAAGAGCATGTAACAAGAACAGAGTCATTTGGCAGTACCTCTCAATACTCAGATCAAGCAGTGATGGGGACTAGTACTTTGACACTGACAGTTATTGGTGACAAATTACCATGATATTGAGGTGGTGTGTGCTTCCATAAATGAACAATCACACACAATTTAACTGGTTTGCATGAAGTATATTAGAGAAAACCTTTATCTCCCTATTGACTGGTTTGCTATTAGATTAGAAAAAGGGACATTGTACTGAGAGTATGTCATAATAAATAGGTTAAGCTTCAAAATTTGGAATATTTCTCAAGAAAATACAGTGTTTTTAGGCAGAAAAGAAACACCTTGTCCTCCATCTGGCAGTGTAACATCATCATAGAGTCAGGAAAACAGATAAGCACAGTTCAAATCATAATTTATATCTAATTTGCACACAGTAAAACAATCAAACTATCAAATACCACTATCACAAGAGCACAGGATCTGAGTAAACATTTAATGAGTGGATCAAACAGTATCTTCTCTGGATGTCACACTCACTAAAACACAGATACATCCATCTGATCCAGTCCTGAGATGGAGGAAACTGCAGACAATAGCAGAAAAAGGAGTAGTTTATCATACTTTAACACACCACAGTAAAGAAACACAGTATAATTTATTACCCTGTGTAAATATTAGATCGATATAAAGTAGTGTCCACCAGTAATTTGACCAAAACTGAACCTACAACACCTACAACTTACTGTCCAGTTAACAGATTTTATATTTTTCTTTTAGCACTGGGCCATACCTGGATGACTCAGTGATTACACAACTCTGCACTGTGTAAAATCAAATGTCTCTTGTTGATGCAGGTAATCACCCTCATCTAAATAAAGAGCAAAGATGTTGTGTGATGTAACTATAGCGACTTATAAGGATAAAACCTGCTGTGAACCACTTTTCTCTTGTTTATTTTAATCGCAGTGGAACACGTCTCACAAATTGCTTGTACAGGGCATCGGGGTTAATGTGCTATGTAGGTCACGTTTATCAAAAAAGGTGATGATTGGAGAGAGAAGATTTTGTAAGAACAATGACAAACAAACAAAGCTCGGCGCGTTGCTTGATGATGGCACCTCTCAGGCAGGTGGAGACAGAACAATCGGAACAGCATCTTTGAAATGCAGCTGACATTTGGACATGTTATTAATGGTAATTTGACACAGAGGCAGTGCTAAAAAGCTGGATGTGAGAAAGATTCACAATGGCACAGAGGCTCCACAGAGGTGTTTTGTGTCAGCCTTCTCACTGCCACACAATAACAGTATTCCAGCGTTTTAATTAGAATCTTTCACCGAGACTGGCAGCTCATGTTCGGTGGATGTGAGAAGACGAAGGCAGGATGTGTGCGCTGTGAAAGAACCACTCTGATTCACTTCATCTGCCTCTACGGGGAAGTAATATTATAGCTCCTTAGGCGTGACGTTTCAACCTCGACACATTCACACCAAATTTGTCCTCTGTTTCCTGTACCACGACAGGAGAATTCCAGGAAATTCCACCCCCCATTGGATGTTGGAGGAAGATAGCAGAGGAAACGTTGCCATATATGTACGCTCCCCATGACACACATTTCATAACCATGGGCTCGCTGCCTCACTCCCGCACAACAGACTCCAGACTGTGTCATAGAATTTCGTGGGCTATGTGTAGAACTTAAAATAGGCCTCATTTTTTCAAAACTAAATAGTATTTCAAAGAGATTGTCCTTTGGCAGGTGTGAGTACACAATAATCCATTATCATTTATGTAATCTCCTATTGTGTCATTGTCATATCTGTTTGTCTAGTATTTTACTGCTTAGTCTCAGCCACAGTGACTCAAAACTAAAAAGGGAATATTTTCTTTTCTTGTGCTAAAAAATTATGCTAAATAAACTCAAGCTTTCCCCTGTAATTATATAATTTAAAACAAAAGATTATAAATGCAAAAATTTCTACTATAACGAAATATAAAATCAAATGTGTTTAGATAGATGCAGATTTGACTCACACAATCAGCTCTTACCAAGAGAAACGGATGAAAAAGCAGCACCTGTCCGTCATATTTTGAAATGCTATAATTTGCGTGTCTCTGGAGAATTAAAAAGAACACTTACTTAACATCACACTCTTTAAACACCCACGCACATTTTAACACATTCAATTATATAACTTGATTTTTTTCCATCAGTCCACAGCTGTTGGCTTTTCAGTGCCTCCTTTCAAATGCTTTTTGTATGTGTCTAATACTATGCACCCTGCAGAAATGTGGGGGTGTAAGTGAGAAGAAAAAAAAACAAAACACTAATGCAGTTTCAAACAAAAGCCTTTCAGAGGAAGCTTCCTGAATGTGAAGTTGTAATTTCTTGGCTTGATCTAAATGGCATTTACATAACAGGATGGGTCTGAATAGGTCTGACATTCATAAAATCACATCTTTATAAGGGCAGTACAGTGTAGGATTATAGAAAATAGTCTGATAAAAATGCATTACCTGTGGAAAATGTGGTTTGGCTGCAGGTGTCTGAGCAGGAGATACACACAGACCTCATTTTACATGTAATCTATGACTATGTTACATTTATATTTATGCAAAATATCATCTCGCAGACGAATCCAGCTAACACAGATGATGTTCATGTTAAATATTCATCCGGAACATGTAAAATTACGTTTAAAAAAGATGAGAAATGTGTTGCAAGATCAGACAGAAAACTGATAGACCATTTTACTCACATTTTTTGGCTTTACACAACAGACTCCCCTCCCTCTTCCCTTCCTCTTCCTCCTGCCGCTCTAACAGGGCATTTGAGGTAAAAGCAAGGATTTTATTGTACTTGAGACTGCAATCTGCTGTAGTGTTTTATTGCACAAAAAGGACACAATCTTTTAATGGGTTTGTTATTTCATTTGCATGGAAACTCAAAATATCAAAGTAAGTCATCAGCGTGAGGGTACACTGCTTTTCCTGTAATACATCTGAAGTCTTAAACAGGTATCTAATGAACACGGGGGTTTGCTATGAGAATACTGCTGCTTTGTGCAAGCTCTTTGTATATGAGACCAAACCGACAAAGGCTGAGGGACTGAGGGTCATTTCAGGCACTTCAGTTTAAGTTCATTTCAGGGCATCGTGCAGAAATAATGTGACCGTGCAACATTTTGTGCATTATCTTTATTAGTGTTTAGATTATAGGTTTACACTGTGGTGATGTTCATTTTACATTTTGTGAATTATCATTTCTAGTGTTCAGATTATTGTTTTACACTGTGGTGATGTTCATTTTACATTTTGTGAATTATCATTTCTAGTGTTCAGATTATTGTTTTACACTGTGGAGATGTTCATTTCACTGTGATCAAACATGAGGTTGTTGCTTGGCTGGTGCTGTCACTTTAGCATCACCACCGAGGTATCTCATTGATGAAGCTTACTGTGAATGGTATTCCTTGATGTTATTATTGCTTAGCTGGATTAAATATCATCCATGTCCTAAAATGCCCCTCTCTCTGTGTCTGTCTCTGTCTAGGCACAAAGCTGAACACTTATCTGTCTGTTCTTGATGTACCCGGGGCGAGTGGTGTCTGTACTGAGTCGTGACTGTCTGCTCGAGCTGCTTTTAGAAACTCCGGAAACAAGTCTTGAGATGGAGATGGAGGCTGCAACATCCGCGAGCTCATCCGCGCTGCACCAATCACAGCTCAGCCGCACGCCCCGGGACTCGGTATCCCCCTGCGCGTGAAAAAGGGGCGGGCCCGGGGAAATCTCAGTCACCGGGAGTGGGAGGCAAGCAGAGTAGAGAAGACCGGCCGCCACAGTATTTAAGCCAGAGCTGTGGAGAGCTCGAGACAGGAAAGCAGCCTTTTCAGCACCACAAGAGAGCGGACAGCGCCTCACAGCTCTTCACAGCTCTTTACAGCATCATGGTTCTCATCTGGACTCAGTTCGGTGTCAAACACAAAAATGTGAATGTGAAATGCAAAGTGCGGGTCATGCACAGAGGAGACAGCTCTGGCTCTTCATCTTCAGCGGTAAGTCCTGCTTCATTATCATCTCTTTTTGTGCTGTCAGAGCTGCAGCTTTACCGGCTTCATATTGAAATGTTAATGTCGCGAGCTGGAGTGTGTTCAGCCAATCAGCAGAGAGCTCCTCGGTTGTCGGGGAAGTCACTGTTGCCTCTTCATCAGTGATTTCTCCTCAAAACTCTAGGGATGTTGTAAGCTAAAACAGCCAATGAAAAATCTTCATGCAACTGCAGAACAAATCAGAGAGGCTTTATAATGTCATTGTGGAGAACTTTTTTCAGATAATATGTTTAAATTATAATTAATAAATATAGCCTATGCAATCAACTGTCTGCAGCAAAAAAAAGTCTTGTCTATAACCTCAGAAAAACAATAAAAATACAAAATGTTTAATCATCGTACTTATGTGTTTTTACAGGAAAGTGTCAAGTCTGAACAAGAAACCCCCTGCCTGGCCATCAAACCGCCTGGTAAAGACTTCTACAAAGTACTGGGCGTGTCACCTGACTCCAATGAGGACGAGATCAAAAAGGCCTACAGGAAACTGGCTCTGAAGTTTCACCCTGACAAGAACAGTGACGCTGAAGCTGAGGACAAGTTCAAAGAGATCGCTGAGGCTTACGAGATTCTGACTGATCCCAAAAAGAGGAATATTTATGATCAGTTTGGAGAGGAAGGTGAGGATCGTTTATTTATTTATGTATTTATTTATTTTTTTAAGTGCAATTGCAAGACCATAATGTATCAACACAAACTAAATTTGACTTCAATGTCCTTCTGTCTCCTCGGTAGGTCTGAAAAATGGGATGGTGAACCAAGGCAACATCTTCCGCAATAATTTCCAGATGGACCCCTCCTTCTCCTCCTCTTTCCACGGCTCAGACTACTTTGACATCTACTTTGGCCAAGACGATGAAGATCTGTTCAACCCGTTCAGGCGCTTCACATTCAGTCGTGTGGGAGGTTACACAGGCCGTGAAGATGGGCAGCATCATCAGAGCAAGGTAGAGTTACATGAGCTGCTGGTCACTCTGGAGGAGGTGATGCACGGCTGCACAAAGCACGTGAAGATCACCCGGAAACGTCTGAATCCCGACGGTCGAAGCCTGCGATCTGAAGACAAAGTGCTCAATGTGGTGGTGAAGAAAGGGTGGAGAGCCGGGACAAAGATCACCTTCCCTCGAGAAGGAAATGAAACACCAAACAAAGGGCCTGCTGACATCACATTCATTCTCAAAGACCAGGAGCACCCACAGTACAAGAGAGACGGCGCCAATATCGTCTACACAGCCAAAATCACCTTAAAGGAGGTGAGTTGTAGTGATTTTATATATAATTAACACATAGGAACCACAGAGAGATACATCAGTCTTAATAGTGTATAGTTGGTAAATGATTCCTGTTCTAGTTTCATCATTTTTGACGCATTCCACAAATCCCCACACACACAGCAGCAGCAGTACAGACTCCTCCATTACCTCGTCAAACCCTGTAGAGAGCAAGGGAACATGAGCTAAATTTAACCTCACTGCTCACAGCCCCCATCACTGGACCTGCCTCTCTGCCATTGGCTGCAGCCTCCTCTGCTTTTACACAGCAGGTTGTAGAGCTCAATAGAGGCTTTTTTGGCAGTTCTTTTTCTGGCTCTCACTTACCAGCCCACACATAGATTAATAGGATAGCACTCAGAAGCTGACATTTCAAGGAGCCCTTCCATCATTCGTGGGCTGACAGAGTACTTAACTCCTACACTTACCAAACAGAGGGACATTTATAACATCAGTAACACCATAGTATTACATAATTGAGACGGATTAGCATCTTTTGAATGCAGGCAATCAATAGAAAGCAGTTACATAACTGTGCGTCAGACTGAGGGTCCTGGGATGATAGTGGTTCCTATGTGTTATGCTCTTATTAAAGTGAGGCCACTGATTATTGAACCTGGTTCTGATTTCTCATTCTGAATCTTTTCTCTCCAGGCGCTGTGTGGCTGTACCATTAATGTGCCTACACTCGACAGCCGAATGATGCCTTTGCCGTGCAGTGACATTATTAAACCTGGTGCAATGAGACGTCTGCGTGGTGAGGGTCTGCCTCTGCCCAAGAGCCCATCACAGAAAGGGGATTTGGTGGTGGAGTTCCAGGTGCTCTTTCCTGACAGGATCCCACCCCAGTCCCGAGAGATAATCAAGCACAGCTTAGCCAAATGCTAGCTCTTCTTTCAATACATGACACAGGGTCGCCATGTGTGCATTGTTGTTACATCACAGCCTTACTCAAGGGTGCTAGTATTGTAACCATTCACAGCCTGTTATGGTGAATGGAGAATACTACAGCTGAAAGCACATTGGACGGTGGTATGGTGTGAGGGGAAGATGATAGTGACTTCAGAAACAGTGGTCTCTGCTGCCATCTGTAGCTCAGTGCTCCTCCAGTGTGACTGATCTGTGCTGTTATACAGTACACTCACAGTGCAGGGCTGTGCTAATCAAGTCTGTGTAGACTTAAACCTGAGGGGAAGAAACGGCTTTCAGAGGTTATATGGTTTTCATATGACTATTTTTAAAATAATACTGATATAATTGTGTACAAAGATTTACTTTGTGTACAAAAAACAACAATACTGTCTCTAAGAGAGATTCACATGTGAAATGTTCTATTGAATGATCTGAGATGTTTGTATAGATTCTGCAATATCCTACCCATAATGCATTCCTACAATGTGAAGACTACAAAGAGTAGCCTATAAAACTATGTACATTTTCAAATAAATATCAACTGAAAAAAAAGTCCTATCCATCTGAATGATCTTTCTTTTTTCGGGGACAGATAAATGTGACAGATAAATGTGACAGATAAATGTGACAGATAAATGTGACAGATAAATGTGACAGTCTTAGATCCACTGCTGCCCTCTGGTGTTTGCTCCACATTTGAGATAAGGATGTGAAAAACCTGATAAAACACACCTGCACACTGAGACTAAAGCAGCTGCAGTTTTGTTAAATTACTTTATTTCATGATGGAGATTACTACATAAGCTACGGCGGAAAGTGTAAGATTTAAGATCTTTATAGAGACAGACACACTCCTCAGGGGAAAGGCTGAACCCACAGAACCTGGAGGATAATTGGCGCGTCAGTCCAGCTGCGCACAGCCACACAAACACAGCCACGTGAGATCAGCACTTTACCCACGTTTATTTATGTCATCTGATATGAAATGTCGCAGGTCCATCAGACCACAGCCCTGCCCGAGGGCCCAGTGTCTAACCTCACCTTGGTTGTCTTGTTGTTGATTCCATGTGTGGTCATTTTATTGCTCTTGAACTGCCTGTTTCTTGGCTACAAGTTGATAATTTTGTCAAAAAAGACCAACAGGCGCGAGGACACAGAGGCAATACTTTTGCACTCCGCACTGCCCGGGGCCAGACGACTGTCAGACGTGGCATTTCCTCTGCAGAGTGGAAGGAGAGCGTACATGTCCCTGTCAGAGCCTGTCCTGCCTCAGCCTGTCACTTCTTCTAGGGCTTCGTCTAAGGAGAGGCCAGGCTTTGACCACAGGATTCGGCTCCTCAGGCCTGATGGTGCAACCGGCTCCGGGTCCCTGAAGGCGCCCAGCTCCATCCGGGCCACTTCCTCTGCGGCTTCTCCCAGACTGGACCTGCGCTCCGGGGTTTATGGCAGAAGTACGTGGTGTAGAAGTGCACCTGTCCTGCCGCGGTCCAGCGACTCCGAGGCTGAAACCAGAGTGAACCTGGTGCCTCCAAACTCCCCAATGGTCAGTGGCATTTATAAACCCATAGTTTTCAGGATCTACCTGTACAATGGCATAGCATATAGAATATGGCCTCTTAATACTGCCCGCCTCTCACTGTAATTAAAGCCCTATTTTGCATTTTTCGCTCAGAGCTGCTCTTGTCAGGGCTGCATGTCTCCTGTAAGTATCTGGATAGATCTGCTGAAGCAGCCAACTGAAACCAAATGAACAACACAAACAGAATTGCCAGTGTGGAGTCAATTTAATAAAAGTTGCATTTTATGAGCCCTGCATTTGGGAAAACTGCAGGTTTATAGTTTCCATAACATGTTTCTGTCACATAGATAAATGAACTAATTCAATGCCATTGTTGATTCCTTGTCACTAGAAGAAAAGGCATCAATACCTTACATAATACCGCATATTTAAACTAAATGTAGTCAAATATTTCATGTTTGGGGGGACCCCTAGTGGCTGCTGGGGCCCAGTACATCTGAAGAGCTTAACGGAGATATTCTACTGGACAAAGCTCCACAGTGACCATCTCAAACTGTGGGCAAACTATTCAGGACAAGTAGTTGTGTTCCATGTGGTGGGACATGGAAGGATGAACTGGAGCTGCAAATTTTAACTCATTGAAAATATGAGAAGAGCAATATGTGCCAATGCCAGTAAATGTTGATTTATTTGTGAGAAATGAAAATTGTGTTCCATGTAAATCTTTTTATATAATTCATGAAGCATCAATGAGAAGGATGGACATTCTGTAAATAAGTGGGAAAAGGGGAAAAGGCCTAAGCGGCTGTTAAGAAAAATGATCAAGGGACAGGATGTAGCTACACAACATAAAAATATACAATATTTGATTGCTATGTTTAGTTTTGTGTTAATTTTGTTTAAAAACTGTTTACCTTAATCATTTGCATACATAGTTCAGCCTAGTACTGGCTCTTTTCTGAACCTGCCCAAAGGTGTGTCAACTTCTGTGTTGTTCACAGCAGGAGGAAGCAGAAAATGGGGGACAACTTTGTAGCAGCAGTCCCTATGAGATGAGGACAGAGTTGAACACAGCTGCTGCAGTGCATCTGTGTGACAAAATGGACATGGAGTGTGAGCTTTCAAACACACTTTCAGAAGTCTCCTGTATCCTCACGTCTGCAGTGGGCCCTGGACTGGACAGCGACTTTGGTGCCAGTGCAGGTTTTACATCTTCTTTGAGCTCGTGCTAATGCACTGACCAGTCTTATGATGTGTAACTTGATCTTTAATGTTGTTACAAGTAAAATTTGTTTGGACTGCATTTTCAGGCGTGTCTTTGAGGATACTCTCTGCAGACAGTGATGGTTTGTCCAACGGCGTGCTCACTTCTGCCTTGGAGTGGGACTATTATGACCCGTGTTATGTCAAACAGAATAATGTCCCAAAACAGAAACATCACAGACCAGTACTGCACACGAAACAGTACTGGGTATAGTTGACTACTCCTGTATAATGTAAGATTTTAAATATTTATTTAAAGTATTATTTATTTAATATTTTATTGTGTTATTTATTTCTAATTAACATCCCACTATCACTCATTTGAGTTCACTATCGTTCAAAGCACAAACTCACTAAATGTTCTAAGTTCATTATGCACCTGTTCAACTGTTGACTGACTGAAAATGCACGTAAGAATTAATCACTTTTTGCCAACAGTGACACATTTCAACACATGAAAATTAACTTATTTTTATGCACAATAAATATATTTATATTACAAGAGGTGTTATTATTGAGTATACTTGACTTGTCGCTTCCAGAACATCAAGGTGTCATTCATTGTGAAATGTCAAGTCTTTGAAGAGTAGGTGACCTGTTCAAAGGCCATGGAGGCTTAAAGGTTAAACTGCAGTTTGCAATGCTCTTAATTTATTTAATTTTATTTTTATGAATTTGTGTTGTCAAACATGAAACATGGCTATACCTTGTGAGGAATATGGAATATGCTTTAAACCTTTAGATTCAATATCTGGAGCTGGTTTCCCAGGGTGCATTGCACCTTGTGTGTGTGTGTTCAAAGTGTGTTCAATTCACAACAAGGATAAAGGCGCATTCATTTCCATGTATGCTTAAAATACATTAATTGAGAAACTATTTGTAAATGTTGACCTTGAATTTCCGCCATCCGCTAGGGGTCGCTCCACTGGCCCCAGAGCACCGGAAGTGGCGCATGTACACTTTGTAACGACGATTCGCTGCTGCAGACTGTTGAAGACATTTTACAATAATACACAGCTAAAGTCGCACTTAAGGAAAGACACAGAACCAATGCACTGGCCCCAATCTTCACACATCCACGTTGTAGGACATTAGTGCGGCGTAATTCGGAAGTCGAACTGTAGCGGTGAGATCCAGAGAAACTGTAACTTACGTAAGATGTCGAGCGATCTGGACTGAGGAATAAACTAACGCCGCCACCGCGGTAAGTAGCGTACTATTTCAAAGCACACGAGTTGATCGTTGCTTTAGTGAACTGCTCACACTTTACTTCAGTTACAACGGCCAACCCTGAAATGTTTGAAGCTGCGGCTGATTCCTTTTATGGCACAAGAGGAAACTCTGAGCACAGACACATTAGCGTCGTCATTGACCGTGTTTGTAGCTCACGTCTGTGCACACCCTCAGGACATGCATGGATTTCAGAAAAGTCTGTAAAATTGATAACCATAGCAGCCTTTAGGTTTTGCTGAAATTCTTACTTCCAATTTCTATTATAATTTTGCTGATATATTCTAAAGTGGTATTAAAGTTAATTGTGGCTTTTGTTGTCTTTACATCAGGTCAGTTCCTGTCCAGACACAACGGTCCACATCATTTGGACCTTGGGCTCTGGGCTTGACTAGTATGAAGATGGCAGATTCAGTAAATACAGGAGAATTTGTTGATGCTGAGTGTCCCACTGAGTGCCTTGATGAAGCAGAAACAGTCACAGCATCTGTTCAAGAAGAGCAAGAAGATCAACAAAAGAGTGAGACCTCCACCAGCATCACTTCCACTCAAAAGGATAAGGATGGGGACAGCCTTTTGCACACAGAGAGTGAACAAAGCCTGCTGTCTATGCCATGCCTGATGAAGGAGCTCAGGAGAGACTCCGCAGGGTCTCATCAAGCCTCTTCTAGTAGTGACAACAAGGCCGTGTCTAACCGTGTTTATGAAAGCGACTCCTCAAACCCTTGTATGCTGTCCCCCTCTTCTAGTGGGCACCTTGCGGATTCAGACACACTTTCATCAGGGGAAGAAGTAGCTGCCCCTCCAGCGTGTGAAGGTGAAGACAACATGGAAGCTTTACCTGATTCAGAACAGACAGTTGACCAGCCATCTTCCTCTACAACTGGAGGCAGAAAGTCCCGCCGCTCTCGGTCAGAGAGTGACATGCCTTCAAATGCTATGGCTGCAAAGAAAAATCGATGTCAGACAACTGCAGAAGCAGCTACGGGACAAGAAAAACAAACAAATGGCAAAGTGGGAAAGGTGAAAGGGCACCGGAGCCAAAAACACAAAGAGAGAATGCGTTTGCTCAGGCAAAAACGAGAGGCAGCAGCAAGGAAGAAGTACAACCTGCTGCAGGACAGCAGCACAAGTGACAGTGAGGTCACCTGTGACTCCAGCACCAGCTCCTCTGATGAGGACGATGACACTTCTGGAGGTAGCAAGACAATCAGGACAGATATTCCAGGTAACATTCAGCAACACTGAACACACTTATTAATGCAACTTAAAATCACATTTAGACATACCATTTCAAACAAACACCACAGCTGACACCTATATTTCCTTGTATTTAGTTTGTATAAGTCTAGTACATCACAGTAGATACATTTTATGATGCTTTCTGTTTTGAAACGACTTTATATGCCAGTTTGAAGTTTTACAATCATTTTACTATTGTTTTTTAATATGCGTCCATACGTATCATGTAGCCTGATTCACAAGTAACCCAGATCACAAAACTCAGTGTTAATCTAATATTTGAACATCTTTTTAAATATTTTTGTCATTCTCACTCATCTTTTTGTGTTTGTCTTTTCAGTTTTCTCTATTAGAATGTAGAAAAAAACTTTGCATGAAATCTAGACTTTTCTACTCAAAATAAACTTATAAAAGAGTTAAACTTGAATGGAAATTGGAGAGCCACAGTAATATGTGTTTAGATTTCTGTATTTTCTTTGGCATCAACTGAGGCACTTGCGGTAGAAATATTTATAGGCACGCTTTCATGGTTTCAACGGACAATCTTTTCTATTAATCATCCTTGATTTTGGGAATCACATGGGTGAGTTGACTACTAGTATATATCTGTCTTAAAAAAAACACAAGTTTTTCATTGTTCAAAAAAAACAACTACTATAGACAGATTTAGAAGTTTATATCTTAATCCGTATCTCAATATAGCACAAGGCCATTATTCCTTCCAGATGCATCCAATTATTTTTCAACCATTTTTACATCCTGCACACATTCGAGTGCTACAACAGCTGCATGTTGTATTCCATCAGCATGGAGGGGTCAGCCTGCACGTAGCCAAAAACAGATTCATTTTCTCTGTAATAGAAGAATCCACTTCCATAGCATGAAAGTCTTACTGCTTGGCCTCAATGTCTTTAAAGCTGGCTTCAGACGTGCGGCGGAGAGATCCAGAGTTGGAGCTCAGGTTCATGGGCTTTTGGACAGCAGCTCGTGGGATAGAAACGGCATTGGAAGTGTTCTGGAAGAGGCCATGACGCGCTTTGCTGTGATGCAGCGCCAGACGGAAGAGCGCTTCAGGGTCTGGATGGAAAGGCTTGCCCACCTTGATTCAGATGATTCGTCAAAGCGCTCAAGTGACGCTCTCGAGGGACAACAGAATCCCTCTCAAGACGCACGCCCTTCCCCTCCCAGCTCATTTCTGCCATCATCAGAGTCTGCGGAGACTATGGCTGCTTACATGTTGGCCCGGGAGAATAACAGCCTCACTCCTGCCACTATGAACAACAATATTTTGCATGAAGTAGTGACTCCGAATGGAAATCTAGGCGTTTCAGACCCTGGACTCTTGAATGTTTAATCTGCTTGTCTTCACTGCTCAGACACAAGTAGAAGATCCAGTATTGTGTGAGGAGACAAAATAAATGCATGTAAACTACAGCTGGGACTGAGATGGCTATTTGTTTTTAGTTGACTGGCCTGACACACTGTGCAGGCACTGAATCACTGTGAGAGTAGATCTTGTTTTAATTCAACTCACCCGTTTGATTTCTGATTTCTTACAGTGATCTGAAAGAGATTTTTGAGTAATACTATTTCAGTTTATATTTCATGCCATAAGTTACGGTTCGGTTTGGTTTCTTGGCATGTATCCTGTCAATGTGTGAATTGAGTGAATGAACACAGCATACATTTGGTCCCCATTAAAATATGTTCTGGGTTATAAACCTGCAACATTTTTGGTGACATAGCTTTACTGATACAAAAGTCTACCTATAAATACTACTTTAATTTCTTAGGCTATTTTCTATGTGTAATGTTTACTAAATAATTGCATTCAGACACAATTGCAGTTGCTACTTTTTTTTAAGTATAAAGAGCGACAATATTTTGTTGTTTTTTTAAGTAGATTAGCAATATATTGTTAGCGTTATTAAGTGTTTAAGTTATATGTTAATATTCTGGGAATTAGTTGCATGCCTTTAAGATTTCTTTAATCCTTATTTTGTTATGTTTTGTGCTTGACAGCCAGTCTCTGTACATAATTTAAATGGAATATGTTCACAGTTCACATTTTAAACCTATGGAACAGAGCATTAACTACTCTACTGTTTGTGACTGGCCAAAAAAGTGTCCTTTTTCTGGTTTGGATCCTGTGGTCAAAACGTTTTCTTGGCGCTCTTCCACTTTTCCACACTCCACTGCAATAGTGACAATAAGAGTGTGTGTATGTAGGCCTTTGTCCTTTGAGAAATAGAACGTCTTATTAGTTTGTATGTGTAAAGTGTGTGCAAGATTAATAAAGTTCTGCATGTATCCTTAACAGGGTAATTTTGATCATGCAGAAAAAGGCGTATACATGAGTTTTTGTTAGTTTGTCTTGTTGCTTTTTATTGTCATTTTGATAAGAGGGGAAGAACCTCCCAAATCTGTCCCCTCCAGTGTGGCAGTAAGACCTGGCAGAGAAAAATTCTGAAATAAGTGACAGGGTAGGATATATTGTTTACAAAGGAAGCTTGTTCCACTGTAGTATTTATCTCAAAGTCCAAGAATGCCCTTTTACAAAACATCTAAAGCATGCTTTATTTTCATGGTACTATCCTGGTACAATATGCCCATAAAACAATAAATACCCAATAGCAAAGACAACTGTCAATTTTGGTGTAAAATAACTCCTCACAACAACCTGTACCTGTTTAATATATGAAATAAACAGCAGTGTTGTAGGGTCCTAAAGGCATATTAGTGATGGAGAAAGTTCACACTATTGAGTTAACCCTAGGCGTAATTTGAATAATAAAGTGTTTGTGTTTGTTTTCTGCAGACGGGCCACCAATAGTTGGTCACTATGATATTTCAGGCTCTGATTCTAACCAGGAGAGTATGAGTGTGGAGGCTGCCCGGCCCAGCGTGATAAGGCATGAGCTAAAAACACACAGAGGCCAAGTTATGGCAGTGCACTCTGGGTGTATAAGAGCTCTGAGCTCACTCTCAGGTCAGTTACAAATCCGGTATCTATCAATATATTTTCTATTTTCAGAGTAGATAGGGCTTTTAAAATGATGATTGGTATGAATGAACTATATTATAAAGGGGGCTCTAGTCTGTATTGTCTTGAAGGCCCGAAAAGCTGCTCACGTCTATGGCTCAGCTTACAGTCTTTTTTCTGTTTCAGGCAATCCAGACGCACAACTTTTGCACAAGGAAAGTTCCCAACACAAGGGCCAGATTAGTATCGCCTCTTCTGACAGTGAGGTGGAAATTGTCGATGTGCAAGAGAAAGCACGGTAAAGATGATATTGAATTTAATTTTTTCCTTTGTTTTGGGGGTTTACTAATTATTGTGTTTGAACCCAGGGGTGCTCATCCATATGGAGGGGTGATAAAGAGTTTGTCCTCATGGAAAGAAAATCCTGTAAATCAGGTAACCAGCACAAATCAGCCACAGCTTTGGACTTCCCCACAGCCAAACTGGGTTTCCCCACCTGAAGTAGTAGACCTCACCCTAGACGAGGATAACGGACACAAGTACCTGCTTTAAACCTATGCTAAAGACATTTTTCAATTCCCTTCCTAGTCCTTGCCTCACCTTCCTGTTACAGTTGGGATTCTTACTCAACTTGGAGCTTTGGCTGCAACCTCTGGAGTCTGTCTGCTCCTGTGCACTTTTGAACAAGCATGTATTAAAGCCATTCTCCTGATCTAACATTTTGGTATTGGGCTGCTAACTATAAACTTAGTTCAAAACAACAACACTAAAGTGCAGCTCAAAATATGATAAAAGAGCAATATCTTAAATTGAAAATAAGTGGAAAAATATATTACACACATTTTTATTGAGATAGTGGCAGCTGGTACACTTTGTATAGACTGAAGACATGGCTTTTTACATGTCTACCATTAATATTTTTATTATAGTCTAATCACTGGGTTTTCAGTACTGTTAACATTGTTTTGGTGAGAGTATAAAAGTCATTATTTCCCTGAACGTAAGTTGAACCAAGTTAAAAGCCTAAACACTGTCTGACCAAAACGTCACCACCTGGATTAATTTTAGCAAAGGTAATAGGATATGCATGGACTGCATGTTGAGCAACATTATTGTACCTAAAGAAAGAGGCCAGCTAACTGTATTTGAATATTGAACAAGGTAATTTCCCAAACAGATTTTTCTCTCAAACGTATTCCAAGATGACAAGTGTTAATATTTCGGCCTCAAAATGTTTTGGGAAGAGACAGATTCCCACTTTTTTGGCCAAACCAGAATGCAGACCTTAATCGCTGTGAGGATACTGCCTGACAAAAATGTAGCACACTAATATTTAGTCGAGTTGGACCACCTTCAGCCTAAGCTTTGATTACGACAGGCATTCGCTGTGACATTGTCTGATGAACTTTTGCACTGTCACAACATGCCATCAGAGAAGAAAAAAATCAGTGAGTGGAATAACCTAGTCTTTCAATATGTCTGATAATCAAAGGACCTCTTTATCTGGGCACATAATGTGGCTGAACACATGGTAATTAGCTCATATATCCTAAAACAGGAGTACATACCCCTTTACTCTTGAAGGATCATAATTTTAAGCCCTTGCAGTGTGTGGAGAGTGTATCATCCTACTGTACAATCAGAACAAGTTGCACTTAGGATTTGCATGCTTCTTGTTGGTGGATGCAAGCCCCTTTAATCTCTTTAATAAAATATATCTTCCTTGAATCCTACAACGGAAGATGGACCTGAATGCCTTGACAATGTGCACTTTTTACTTTTTGTACAAGTTCTTAGAACAAACTTGTTATTTTTTCAAAATTGTTATCTCAAAAACTTGTATAGATGGGTAAAACCAACACAGGGCTTTTGGTGAAAAGACATTGATTCTAACCCAATACTCATGGAACAAAGTACAGACAGTCATTGGCATAGCATCAATTATACACTATTTTAATACATTAACTTTAAAACATAATTTAACCTATTATGAAATCATGTTTGGATTTTGTGAAATTAATTTCTGCTGGTCACAGAAAGAGGTTTAATTTAATTTTTTAAAATATATATATTTTTTAAATTTAACCTTTATTTAACCTAAGATTCAGTATCTCTGTCAAGTAGTCCTGGCTGCTAAGGGATTCAAACAGAGAACATACAAACCCACATAGGCCCACATGGTCTGGGAATAATCCCAAAACCTACTTATTGTGAGGTTTGTTCTCTCTATTTCGGTTTTACCACTCATTTGCTAAATCCTGTTATATGTTTTAAGAGAAATACAAGTAATTGTGTGAACAGTTAAATTACCACTGACCAGACAATTTTTTCCACACAGTTCAACAACATTTTTGTTGGGTTTCTATGAAAAGCATACGCCAATTCATTTACACAGGATTTGCAATTACAATTCACTCCACATAAATTTTATGTAATTGTTTTGTTTGTCTTGCTCCTCCACCATTCTTATTTTTTCCCAGTATTTTAACCTAAACACAAAATGAGTTTTGTTGCATTTGTCAGCCTATGACCTCTCTGAAAAGTTGTGGTAGATCAAAAAATGTTTAAAAATAAATAAATATAGTATTTAATTTACTGTCCAGTTCCTTTTTCTGTTTGTGAGTATCTTTTGCTTATGTGTAGGCTGATAGTTATTTATGGTTATACCAAACTATTAACATTGCATGGATTTGAATTTTAATATTTTTTTCTTTGACCAAGATAACTTTTCACTACATTCAACAAATACTTTATTGTTTTCTTTACCAAGAAGCCAAGTAGTCTAGACAAACAGCATTACGGATTTATGCTCTTACCCCTGAGGTGGCATGCAGGTCAGAGGTCATACCATGACACCTGCTGCTAAAGGGACATATGGGCTCCATGTGAATGGGGCCATAGAGTGATGCAGTCTGCAGGGGCCCTTTGCCTCAAACCACAGTCCCTTTGCTATCTCTTTTCACCCTGGAGCAGGCTGTGTCAGCTGTATGCTAATTTTTACAGGGCAGTGAGTGTGCTGGCTCAGCGACGAAGACGAGCTGTCACCTCCATGTTCCGGCATGTAAAAGTAAAAAGATCATAATTATTTACAAACATACTCATTGACTGGGGCACCCTCAAAGAAACAACATCGTAGCAGGGGATTACTGGCTCCAGAGTAAAACAAAAAATTAAATAGAAATAGATCTACCTCTAGTCTTGGCCAACCAAGTTTTACAAATGAGGCCGCCTGGTTGAAGCTGAAGCCTACCTGGTCCCTTTGTTACGTTTTAATTAAGGGGTAGGGGGACACGGCATATGGACTTGGTATTGTAACCCCTAGGCTTCTCAAACCCATCTGTTACTTATCCCCAAGGAAGTGCTAAAAGTGAAATCAATGCCACACAACTATCAGGATCCAACCTTGAGAACAATACATGTGTAAGACTAGGCTGTTCTTTTGAAAACTACAATTCACGTTTCCTGTATTGTATTGTGTATTGTGTGTTTATTAATGGCATGTTTATGATTACTATATGATATGAGACATTATTTCCAGATATTGGAGAATAACCCATCAACCCTACTTGCCCCGTGCATCAGTTCTAGCAGTGGGACGTCCATGTGTTGTGTATGACCCGCCTCTGCTCGTGTCTCATTGGAGATTCTGTCCTTTAGTGTCCGTGTCCTGCGTGAATAAACCCACCTCTGCTGCGTTCTCATTGGAGGTTCTGTCCTGTAGTGTCCGTGTCCTGCGTGAATAAACCCACCTCTGCTCCTGTCTCATTGGAGATCCTGTCCTTTAGTGTCCGTGTCCTCTGTTGCACGAACGAGGCGATTGGCTGCCGTGTTGTGCGCCTCCGGATCAGCGCTGTGTCTGCTGAAACGTGCCATGGTGTGAAGCGGATCATTTCCATGGACCATCTGCTCGGCGTTTACCCCTACAACAAAGAAAGGACCCAGGATGGTGTTAGTGCATGTCGGATATCTGGTTCTCCCGGTCTTCGGCTCAGTTAGAAACAGAGGTATGCCTAGCTTGAACCGTTTTCCGTTAGCTCTCGCGCGCTGTCCGTTGACGTTTCTTTTTGTAACGGTTGTCAACGGTTTGGACGTCAACGCAAACACCTGCTAGCAAAACGCGACTACACAGCAACATAACCGAATATACCCGCGAAAACACAAAGAAAACCACACAATTACCCCCATTTTTGACTTAATGTCGACTTTGTAGTGTCTTAAACGACGGCGTGAGCTGTCAAAACGGCAGCTCGGGTGTCCTCTCATCTCGTTCAGAGCCGTTCCGTTTCGTTCTCACATTTAAACCCGACGCGATGATGGCTAATCTTTTGTTTGTGTGTTGTAGCTGTGAATTGGTTAACCTGCTACGCTTAATAACATCACGTTTCCTGGGTTTTGACATGTACTTTGGCTGTAGCAACGGGCTGCTTCTTTTTAATTATTATTATTATTGTTATTAAGGCCCATGATTGCATTTTTCTAACTTTACTTTACTTTTATTGGCACGAGTTGGTCAATTATTAACCCCAGCTACATCTATTTTGGAGGCAGTGTTGGTCCAATTGGTTAGCTCTCACAATGCGTCAAAAGAAAATGAGAAATGAGACTAAAAATGCACATTTATCTGGCTTGTATAAACCCAAATGTCAAAAAAAAAGTCCTATTGCCCATCCATATGTAAGGACTCTGTGTTGATAACGTAATAATAGGTGGCTAGTACACTGCTTAAGTACATACAGTAGCACCAGTGATTTCATTGTGCTTTTATTTGTGTTCTTTTTCCTGTTCCATAGTATCGGGGCTGGCTCTACATTCCGCATTCTCAGACCTTTGTCCCCCTCCATTGTGTAGCTAACGATCATCTGCTGCTGTCTGCCGTAGCCTCTGCCTGTTTCTGCATCTAGCTGTATTGTGAATCCCTTCTTCCTCATTTCCTCCTTCCATCTGGAGACGACATTGGCATTTTAAACTGAGTTCCCACTCATACCGTATCCTTCTGTGTAACCGACTAAAGAATAACACCTCTGTAGAAAACACTGTCTTTTTATACTGTCATGTTGCTCTTTAGTGAATAACCCATAGAACTAGACGTTACTACACTCTGTCATTGTGATTTTCCCATTCAGTGTTGATAGATTACATTCTGCTGTAAATTTCTGTAAAGTGGATACATTTTGACTGCTGCTATTTTTACCTCCTCCCCAATGTAAACATGTGTAGGCCTATATATAGATTTCAAATTTATCAGTCCTTAAAATATAATTAATCATAAACTCTACTGAAATTGATCTGATATTAAAACCCCACAATCTCTGACATCTCCAGAATGCTATCCATTTTACAGGGATGTGTATCCTGCACTGCTGTAGAACTCCTTTAGGTTCAAATGTGTTTTTTCTTTGGTTGTGGTTTTCTACCCTATATTCTTGTATTAGATCCTAATGCATGGTCATTTACTTTGTTTATTATTTCTACATTGAAAAGCAGATTCCAATGTACTTCTGTGTAGAGATGTCCTTGCTGTACTGAAATGTGCTGTAAGCATACACATCTATACCCATTGGATGCTGCTTCTATTCTGTTAATATCTACAGAAAGCATGGTCAGGCCTTGCCCTTATGAACTTTATTTGCATGGTATTCTTATGGTTGTATAGGCCGTACTACTCTCTTATTACTATTATCATACAGTGCCACACATACTAATATTTTCCAATAAAGACTGTAGTTTTCTTCCTAACCTTCAGTGTGCTTTTTGCTGATTTCCATGCGTGCTTCCCTTTTCCTCCAGTATGTGCTGTCACTGAGACAGGCCCTCACTACATGTGCTGTCATTCCTTAGCTGTTTTTACAACACTTTCCACAAATTGCTGCTCATTTCCTTGGGGTGGGACAAACTGCTTATCCATTTAAACCCATGCATGTTGTTTATACAATTTGACAACATGCCAATATTTAATTTCAGAGCTTCGATTTCATATATATAGGGAAATTTGAGTTTCTTTTAGCCATTGGTGTTATTCATAGTATAACCTTTCCGGTACAACCACACATTCTCACACTTCTTAATGAATAAAAACAGTCATCTTAGAATATACTACAGGGACTAAAAGTAAATTATATTTTTTAAAGAGTTAAAGTGAGACTTGGGCATACATGTCATTGTAGGACTACTCAAATCTGAATTTAATGGCTTTACTCTTGTTATAGTTGCCCCACTTGAGTCCTGCAGCTGTCCTCTTAAATACTTGAGGTTATTTATTTGCAGACATGAGGCGTCTCACGTTTCTTCAGCTCTCAGTGAACCTCCGACAGATGCATTTTTGTTACTTTTTGCATGCAGCTCCACTTCTTAATTTGCTTTAATTTAATGCCTCTCAATTTCTGTCCTCATTTGACCACTGTGAACTATCGCTTTCGAACAGCGTACAAGCACACACACGTCTCCATCAAGCAAACCGGTGCAGTATCTGACGGTTTATGCATGCACCAGCACAGTGGCCTGCCCGAGTGTATTGACAGGTTTATTTGGCTGCACTAAAACATGCACACTCGCATCTCCCAACGAAGACCAGGGGGGCAAAGCATAACAGGCTGCAGGATTATGAGTGAAAGAGATGTGCTTGTGAAGCTGCTGCAGTCATAGGGAGGGGGTAGAGAACAAGCTGAATGTCAGAGTACTGCAGTCGTAGGAGGGGCTTACCGTCTGTCACACCGCCGTGGGGGAGGGGCTGTCTGTGCAGTGGCTCTAGATGAGGCTGTGACCTCATCCTGGACAACGTGGTACACTAACAACCCCGGATGCCCTGAAATATACACAGAAAGCCATTACATCAATATTGACAAGAGATGGATTGACACATATGCACATTTAATGACAAAACTAAAGTGTTATGATAATTTTCTCATTTAAAAGGACTTCACTGAATGTATCCTCTTGATTGCTTTGTGTGCTTTGGTTAGAATTTCACACATTTGCTCTAAAGGTCTTCTTCCACATTAAAGCAAGCTGATGTATGCGCTTTCCCAGAGTAAGTGTAGTTCTGTATAATAATGTGAGGGCACCATATGCTCCCATCTCACCTGTTAGTAAGAAATGGATTGTTAAATGCAAAGCAAGATCATCCTTCTTTATATGCCTTAAACTAGTAGTAATTTAAAGTGACAGAGCTAATATAAATCAGATTTTCATTGTTACATTTTACGATTTTGTCTAAGATGTGTTGTGTCCGTGTATTTGTCTCATCAACAGGACAAGTTATCTTTGTCTTTCCATGCTTACTACGTAAATGAAGAGCACCCTCTCAGATAATTAGAGCTCAATTGTGATAAGTTGCATTTATTTTTAATAGGAGCACACTTTACCAGGCATCAACACAGCCATGCTACCTCCTGCCGACATTTTCACCTGGGTGCTCCGCAGGCACCACTATCAGCTGAGTTTCCTCTAGGACATGCTAGTCAGGCTCCACAGACGGCTCTGGCCCCCCACCTGCCCCCTGCGCACCATCCGCCTCTCACTGCCCTCCCAGCGGCGCCTCAGTTCCAGGATGTGCCTGGGCCCCCCTTTCTACCTCAGGCTTTACACCAGCAATACCTCATCCAACAACAGCTTCTGGAGGCTCAACATCGAAGGATCCTCCCACACTCCAGGTGGGTGTCCAGTACGCCTATCAAAATAATCATGATTTTATTCTTCTGTATTGGTCAAACTCCATTTTCGTCCAACATGTTCTACAAAGTTTGTTTTCTGCTCCACAAAATTCTCGTACTGACAGAGGATTGGCTGTAGACCTCTCTTTTATCAGATCAGAGTGGATTCTCAATTGAATCAACTGCAAGTAATTGTTGGGACAAACACTGCAGAGCAATTCACTTAAAAAAACAGAAGCCTTAACCTAAATTTAACCTTATTTTTTTTAGGGATTAGATCCACACATTTGCCATGGATTATTTATCTTGTAGCTTTAACTTCTTTCAGCTGACCACAATCATCGGACATCGGTTCATATGGATAGAGCCAGTAATTACAAATACACAAACCAGTTAAAGATATCTGCATTTTGATAGTTAAAAATTATAGTTTTCTGAGCCGTCTTCCATCAGTGTTAAACTATTGTCTGTGCAGAATGTTATAATGCCAGCAGAAGGCACATTTGATCACAGCATTGCTTATTTCTTTATTTTGAGCAGAAGAAATCAGGAACGCATTTCTATGAATCCTCACCGATTGCGCGCAGGCTACGAGTACTCCTCACCTCTGCATGTGTCCCAGGGGGTCCCACAACAGCCACGTTACCTGGCAGAAGGCACTGACTGGTGACTACCTTCACTACATCTCAAAATCTCTCCTGTAATTCCTTTTGAACTGTGTGATTTTGACTTGTTTCTTGTTTTTTCAGGGATCTCAGTGTAGATGCTGGCACCCCGCACCATCAGTACCCGCTGCAGCAGATGCCACAGCACTATCAGCATTACCTGGCCACCCCGCGTTTGCACCACTATCCTAGAAATACGTCATCTGCACAAGTGGTACATTACCTCTTTCACATGCAGTAGATAATTGTCAGTTTTTGTTTTATGTGCAATTAATAGTGTTGATTAAAGAGGCACTATATAACTTTTCTGGTGGCAGGCCTGTCGCGTGTTTGTCTCGAGCAGGTGACACCATCAGGCCACAGAGACACGTTTAACACTTTTAAAGAATCGTATTGACAAGACAAGCAGGTGTTCGACCAGAAAAATTAGTGTACCTTTATAAGAACACATTGAAAGAAGGAAAAATCACACTCCTGTAATCCAGCGCTGTTACCTTTTTCTTTAGATTGTGTGAATTATTAATGAAATGAATCACCTATTCATCAGAAAGCTGCGATATTGTTGACATTTCATCAAAGCAATGGTAAGGTGTGGTTCGAGTGAGAGCACAGGGGCGTTCAGGGTGATGTGTACCAGACCAGCACTGAGCTCCTCCCCTAAATCTGTTGGATTTAGGTCAGTGGAGGATGGGAGTTAGCCAACCTGATTTACTGACTTGGTGCTAGTATCCTATTTAGAAGTGTCTTAAAATGTTTTGAGCTTTTTATAAATATGACTTTTTCTGTTTTAGGTTGTACACGAAATTAGAAACTACCCGTATCCCCAGCTGCACCTACTAGCACTGCAAAGTCTTAATCCTTCAAGGCATGTCACGGCAGTGCGGGAAAGTTATGAGGTAACTGTCATTTTAAAACTCACAATTAATCTTATATATCTACCTTTTAATTTACCTGCAATGTTCAATGTTCACTCACCCCTTTAATTTTTCATCAGGAGTTGTTGCAGCTCGAGGACAGACTGGGGAGTGTCAGCCGAGGAGCTGTTCAGACGACAATTGAGAGGTTTACCATTCCTCACAAGTACAAAAAGGTAATGCCGCCATTAGAACACCCACACTATAGTATACTCTATAGTTGGATAAAACAATTGCCTTCGTTGACTGTTGATTTCACAAACTTGCAGAGGAAACCCATGCAGCTAAGGATTGACGAAGAGGAATCCGATGTGGATGAGAAATGCACAATCTGTTTGTCTATGCTTGAAGACGGAGAGGACGTCAGGTAAGAAACATAAAATAAATACAGATTTTGCGTTTGATTATAGTTAACCTTTTATATATAGTACAGAGTAAACTGTTATCACTAAACATAAAACTTAACTTTCTACATTCCTCTGTCCTATTTCAGGAGATTGCCATGTATGCACCTCTTTCACCAAGGCTGTGTGGATCAGTGGTTGGCCACAAGCAGGAAGTGTCCCATCTGTCGAGTTGACATCGAAACACAGCTGAATGCTGACAGCTGATAGACAGACACCCACCTGTCAATCACCTTGTGTGCTTCTCACTTTCTTCCGCCCCCATGTGGGTGCTTTGCCAAATGTCTCCAGACTGTTTGTGACATCATCATGACGTTAAACTGAGCCAAGCTGACATACTAACTGCATGAGAGGACCCTTGCGTACTCTCTCCTCTATAAGCACATCTCCTTGGAAGCAGAAGTCGTAAACACATACTCATATGTTCACAGGGCTTACTAGTAGCTTGCTGGTCAAAAGTGGGGTGTTGTTACTGTTGTGGTGTTGTTCCTTAGGTAGCCCTGGGCTGTGTAGCATGTCCTTAAAGCCATGACTTTGTGTCCTGTGAGTGGTTAGTACATAACCCCACACTAAGCTCTCTCTTATATATATTTAAATTTTTAGAAATACTTTTCATGTGAATAATCTGCCACACAGGAAAGTTTATAAGCTCATATGTTCTGATGCTGTTTACCTAGTTAACCTTTGTGATCATAGTAGAGTAGCAGTAATCAATAAGTAATGTCCGGTGCAGTGGGAAGGGTATCATCTTAGTTAACTCTCTCACGCAGCTTTGAAATTTTGCATAAAAAGCCTAAACTTTGTGACCGAAAGAGAGCTGCTCTTGCATCTGGATCTTTATCTGCCACAAGCAGCAGCACGGTCTAAATTTAATGCTTCTTTTATGGTGATGGTGGAGGCTGTTAATATTGCATCTTTCAACCTAACAGATACAGTGGGCTTTGCATGAGTTAATCTTGAGCGCTTACAGAACAAAAATGTGACTGTGACATTTACTCTTACTGTGGTGTCTGCTCTGATTTGATGGGAGTAAGAGGATACTCTTTTTTTTATGTTTACCTAAAGTCCTACTGAACAAGCACACGCGGTAAGGGTTTTTCTCTTGGTGTTGAATTTGGATTGGTTAATAATTAGGCTTAGACTCTGCAGTATTTCAAGAGCAATCTAGTGTATTGATTTTGTGTATTCATGTGACAGACCTACCCTTGTGGTTGCTATGCTGGTTGCTATGCTGTTTAGCTAGGACATGTAGAATGTGTTTTGCAATGGAGGCAGTCTCCCGCTCCCAGTGCACACAGGCGTGAGACGATACACCAACAAAATACACCCAAGCAAATTAAACAATGATCATGGCATAGTGTATTTGTAATTACTCAGAGGTTCAGGGCTTAAGAATGCCAGTAAGACCCTCACCATCCTCTGTGCTGTGGTCAAAAATAAACACCCTCGCCGAGATCCTATCAGTTATATGTGTTAAGAGTTTGTTCCTCTCTGTCTTGTGCACTGCCAGTGTTGACATTACCTCCACAAGCAGTGAAGTCACCAGTAATAAAGTGTTATAGTTTACACAGGGTGTTGTCAAGTTGAGATGCCTTAAATATTTAACAATCATAACTGTAGAAATTGTGAGTATGTATTTAATTTTAGTCTTTTAGGGCAACTGATTCATATCTTATTTATTTACAGATAACAAAAAATGCTATGAAAAAAAACAATTACCTCATTTTTGCATAGTTTTAAATGGGAATGTTTTGCATGCAGTGGTACTTTTTGAAACACAAAAGCTCAAGAACAACCCTGATGTTTGATCCTTTCCAGCTGGCTGTGTGATGTTTACTGTCCATGCCTGAGCTACTGAGCCAATCTCTGTCTGTCACCACTCATGCGGTGCTGTGGATGTATGCTACATTCCAATCAATGCATTTGCTCTAATACCCCATGCTGTGACGTAGTGGACAAACTGCAATGAAGTGGACTGGTTTTTAATTATGATTCTTATTTTTTGCACTAACTGTTCAAATATGGGAACCCTCTCACTGGCCAACAGAACTTATAACATTCAACTTTTGTGTGTTTTTTGTATGCTCTGTTTTTTGTTTTTTGTTTTTTTTTACAATGCACTATGTTTTAACAGTATAACAAGTGCCTCGCTTTAAGTGTTAACATTAATACAATCAACCCATGAAGCCACCATTGCCTTATTAGTTGCGTGATTAAATGAAAGGGTGAAGAAGGTGCTACTACATTTGACAGGTCTCCAAAAGCCATTGGAAATTCTAAACACTGAACCCTCTGCCATCCTTAAATTTGGTCTTGTTTATTTGTCCGTTTGCTTATTTGCTCTACACCCATCATTCTTTTTCATGCGATGGAGGATTTCAAAGCACAACTTTTTGAAAAATGCATGTCTCAGGTGTCAGTACATTACTGTCTCTCTCAAGAGTATATGGTGAGCTACAAACCACATGTAAAGACAATTATTGCTGCTTGAATATTAAAGTCTAAAATCGAAGAGAAAGTATCCCAAAAAAGTGCCAGTGAAAGGGCTGCCGTCATCCTTGTATGAAAATCTGGTGTTTAGCTGTGACTGAGCAGTGTTTTTCAATATAGGATATTTATCTGAAAATAGAACTATTTATAATTAATATTAAAGCAATATAGCATTAATAGTATGTTGTTAATGAAATGAATGGGCATATTGTGAGTAAATATTAGATTTACATATTGGTGGTATTTTTTGTACTTTATTTATTATTACTAATATTAATAATTTTCAACTTTACTTTGCCAGTTGCAAAATGTTTTGTTTAAATTTTAAGTTTCATGGCTTGTATAATATCATTTTGTATGTGCTCATTTTCTAATAAACTGGATGAAATGGGTGTTTTTAGTCTAATGCACTAGACAATTATAACTAGGTACATGTAAAACTATTCTGATGACCATATTTGTGTCAAAAATGTAGATGGTGATTTGAATTTAAAGAGTTATTTATTATAATCAAAACATTTTCTTAATTTGACGTTTACAAAACATGTCTTCTTTTCTACAAAAAGTCTTAAGAAAGTCATGACAGATTTGATCAAATAAAAAAAAGATTGGCACACAATGTTCATAAATTAGTCTGTTCCACTTCCTGAGTTACTTTCTTTGGTTGCTTTAGTATTTGGGATAGAGGACTCTAACAATCTGGCCATCAGCCCTTTTTGTATCCAGCCATTTCCCACAGAGAAATATTGTGGTAACTCCATTCGCAGTGTTGGTGACTTCTATTCGATCTAAAAACCAACCCGCGCTGATGCCAGAGTTGTCATGCTCCACTCTGACTTTCTGCAGCTCTCCCATATCCAACATTTCTACTAAAAATCTGTCTGTCTGCCCACGTTCAAAAAGATTACGAAACTTCTGCCGTAGCTGCCGTTTGCCAGAGTCCCCGTTGGAGCCATAGATGGTGATGAAAACATTGGCATCTGTACCCGCTCCTTTCTCTTCACCTGTTATCACTATGATCTCGTACTTGACAGGCACCAGACTCCTGGCCTTACTGGCAAAGCTTTCAATGGACTTGTTGCATTCAAACGTCATGAACTCATCCCTCTTTGGAGAGAGTGGGATGAGGCTGTTGCAGATAAATATGTACCTGGATACATGAAAAACATTATAAAGACACAGTTAGTTTTATCTATACTGAAAATTATAAATGAAGCCACAAAAGATAAATGAATAGATGTACTTGTTTCCCAACTCCCTTTCAGTGACAACAATTTCCACAACATGCCAGTAAGCCTCTCCTTTCACTTTCTTTCCATCTTTAGGAGTGTGACCAAGGCAAATTCCAGCAATGTCACCAACATTTTTAGATGAAAATTCAAACCTGTCGGTATTTCCCCTAAAAATGGCACAGGTAAAACAGCTGTGAAGACTGAATTTAAACAAAAATAAATGATACACTATATTCCACGATTAAACTCCCATTATATGATGAATGAGTAGATTTGTTTTTAAGTTATTATACTGAAAACAAACCTCAAAAATCTTTTTTTCTTTGAGGAATTCTCCATTACAAATTCTTTTGAACGTCCTTTCCTTCCTTCAAGCACAATCCAGGCATTTTCTTTGGTCTCACCTTCATCAGTGTCTCCAGTTGTAACACAGATTTCATATTCTTAGACAAATATGGTATAAATAATTAATGTTGTTCACATCAAAGCATCAATGTCAAAACATGTTTATGAGATTAATGATGATGTTTCAGGCTTTACTTGTTTTCTCACTGAGATCCAAACAGTCGTTATTGGCACAAGCCAACTCTCTCATTATTTGTCCATCATCTTCATTTTTGGCAAGCCATCGATCACAAGGAAATCGAAATGTTTTATCCATCAGCTCATCCTTCACGTCAATGTACTCCAGATGCCATCCAGGAGCAAGACCTGCCACAGCCATGTGCACAAGAGATTTAGTGCACTTTTAGTTATTTAAAACTATTCTCACAGACCCACATCAGTCAGAGAAGCTGACCTGAGTTATCGTGCCACACTCGTACTTTGGAGAGCTCTCCCAAGCTGAGGATTTCTGAGAAGCGAAAGGTGTCGACCTGTTTTCGCTCAAATTTATTGGATTTGCTACTCTCTTTGAGCGTCAGTATCCCTGTATCACCATTCTCACCAAAAATGATGAGCCACACTTTGGCATCAGTGCCTGCCCCTATAAGAGGAGAGCAAAGAGGCAGAGGAGACATCCAAAGCTGCAAAGACTATTGATATTAACAGATAAACAGGACAATCAAGATACCCTATTTTCACTGGTTACACTTTTTTTTAATAAACCATGTAAGAAATATTCTTGTACTTACAACTCTTAAAATATGTACACAGATTTTATTTATTTATTTATTTTTACCAAGAATTTAGAGCCTTTACCTGAAATGTCACTGGTTTTGACTTGTATTATGTAGGTGGTCTCCTCCACCATCATCTCCTCATCCACCATAGCCCCCATCTCACAGATCATGGTCCTCTTTGGGCCTCGAGTCTTGGAGAGCCAGTCTTCATATGTAAACACAGACTCTTCTTCTGTTGAGAGGTTACGCAAGATTACCTGGAATAATAAAAGAAGGATTATTACAGCATTTTTACTTGCACTTTAGCAATATTTATGACTTAGTCATTGGACAAACCCTCTAACCCCACATAAAAAAACAGTAATGGAATTTTAAACATTATAATAATCTTAAAAACAACAAATACCATACATTTTCTATGTGGCTTCATTGCTTGTGAATCAGAAACTTAAATGAAAGAGAAAAAAAAGAGTCTAGATTGTTTAGACTGAACACATAAAATCCGTGTACCTTATCAAGAAACCAGTCCGGTCGACTGCCTGAACCATCCACACGTAGTCTGATTTTTCTTAAAGGTGCAATATCATCAATTTCCATATTAAAAGTATCTTCTTGACCACGTTCAAATCTGCCAGTCACCAACACATAATATTTTACACTTAAACACGCCATAACATTATTTTAAATGTTATTTGAATCTGTTTTGGTCACCTGTCTTCATTCTTCTTAAGCAGCATTTCCTCAGTGCTGCCATTTATTCCAAATACAGACATAAAGATGTTTGTGTCGGAGCCTGCGTTCTGCACATCCCCTGTGACTACTGTAACCTCATAAATGATCTGAAAGAAGAATGCTCAGTTTTATCCCATTACTTCAGGCCTGACAATCCATTTTCCTTATATTGACATACCTTTTGAGAGATGGATATAGCCTCTGCATCTAACACATTAAACACTCTGGCAGTCAGGCCATCTCCACGATCCTTGGCCAGCCAGCACTTGCAAGCAAAGATATATTTGACCCCTTTGGTTGGCACAGCAACAGACACTTCATCCACCAGCCAGCAGCTCTCTGGAGTGGCTCCATCATGGCCCAGCTGTAGAAAATCAGTATCTTTAAACCAGCGTAGGTATTGTATTTTTCATGATTGTGGCTTTACATAAGTTATAAACTCTACAGCTACCCCCACACTCACCTCCACCCGTTTGATCTCCCCAACATCTGATCCATGACACTCAAAGGTCTCCAGGGAGCCTGCTCCAAAGCCCCTCCTCCCATCTGGCAGGTCCAGCCACAGTCTGTCTGTCACACTAAGATTGGCCCCGGTGATGATGACATACGCCCTGCTGGTGGTGCTGGCGTCTCGATCCAGCCCAGTGCAAATGGTGAAGTGATAGGGTATGACTGCACGGAAGG
This sequence comes from Periophthalmus magnuspinnatus, assembly GCF_009829125.3. Taxonomy (NCBI): domain Eukaryota; kingdom Metazoa; phylum Chordata; class Actinopteri; order Gobiiformes; family Gobiidae; genus Periophthalmus; species Periophthalmus magnuspinnatus. The sequence goes on along the minus strand of NC_047148.1, from coordinate 20,079,201 downwards.
ACAAATGAGTAACAATCCTCTGAATAATTCAAAATGGTTGGTGATGTTAGTGATTTCTTACTTGGCAGTTCTTCCTCCTCTTCCTCCTCTTTTTTCTTTTTCTTTTTGTTCATGTTACTGTCAACAGTTTTTACGGCTGGGACGGATTTCTTTTTATCATGTAGGCTTTCCCTCACACCCTCAAAGTCCTAGATACATAAAATTAATTCATTACAGTGACAGTGGTAGAGTAAATTGTTATTTGAACTGCATATTTACACAGCAGTTGTACTTAATACATAATGAGTCATAAAAATGTCTTACCTTAACATAGAAGACTCTCTCTATCCGTCTGTCCTCTCGTTTTTTGGAAAGCCACCGTTCACATAAAAAGAGGAAGACCTCCTCTGTGTCCACATCATAAACTTCAACCTGGTCCAAATACCAGTCCGGGCTCACCAAACTGTTATCATGGCGGATTTTTATTTTAAAAACCTGTCCCAAGTCAACTGCTTCCATAGTGAACTTGTCCACCTGAGAAAATAATAATAAATACAGTTTATTTGTGCTAAGAAGCTACTGTGGAGGTGCTGGGCAAATGAAGTGATTTCTTACAGATCCTCTTTCAAACTTGTTGCTGTTTGTTTCGGACTTGCTGAGTTTCCTCTCTCCTGTGTCTCCCAGGTCTCCGTAAATTGTCATAAAGACGTTTGCATCAGTCCCAGCCCCGTACACATCTCCTGTGATCACTGATACTGTGTATGTGTGAGCTGTTAAGGAGAAAATTAAAACAACTCAGTCAAATGATTCAAGTCAAATGAAAAACTATTCCCTCCTCAGCTTATTAAGATGAATGTCTAAATATAGAGCCTATACATTTTTGAATCACAATAATGAGATGATAATGTGTCCATATGTCTATAAATATATTTGTTGAGGTTCAAGTAATGTGACAGTGTGAAAAAACACAAAAAAAACACAAATGTACAGAACACTTCTATACCCCAGGCTACACTTTGGAGAATAGTTTTATATCGTCCTGTAGTAGATCTATTTTCAACCTCTACTCATTTCTTAAACAAACATAAATTGGAGTGAATATTTTTGTGTTAATAACAAAATGTCATGTTTAAAGTGTGTTTGTAGTGTGGGGTTAACATACTCTCCAACGCATCCTCCACTTCCACTTCATTAACTTTAAGGCTTCCATCTCGTGAAAGTTTCTCGGTGATGATGTCAGAGGGCACCAGCTCTCTCACCGTTTCTCCGTCATCCTCCGATTTGGCGAGCCAGCGTTCACACGGGAAGATGACGGTCTCTGAACCCTGCCAGTGAGACACCAGTGTAGACGTCATGGATATTTACATTGGAATTTGCATTGCACAGTGTTATTGAGGAGTACTCCGTCTGCTGACCAAACGAAGGGTTGCAGGGTATCCGTTCATTCCTACTGACTAGATATGTGCTGTCACCATTTATATAATTTAATTCAGTGTCAATTTGACACTTTATTTAAAATCTATTATCATTTTTTATTTCCTTTTTTAAGACCAGACTGCTGAAAACACGTGAACTTTATGCATATAGACAATATTTGGATGAAACCAACCTTTCCTTTCCTTAGCAATCTTCTGATCTCCACTCTGTCCAGATGCCAGCCTGGATTGACTCCACGGTTGTCATGTCCAATACGAATTTTCTCAATAACATCCCCCACATCTTCTAGCTGCAGGCAAATATAAATATGAAATAAGAACATTAACAGTTCTTCCTGTTTGTCAATACTTTATCAACATAATAGTGAGCTTTTGGGGGATTTTTGTGGGATTAATGCTTTGATTTACCTCAACAATGAACATGTCTTCTGCTCCTCGTTCAAAGTACATTATCCTCTCTCTCTTGTTGACACACAGGGACTTCTGCTGAGTGCACACTGCATCTCTGCCATACAAAACGATGAAGACGTCTGCATCTGTGCCAGCTCCAAACACGTCACTGGTGAAAGTCTTGATCTCATAAGGTACGACTGGAAAGAGATTAAACGTTGAAGGTTAAACAGGACAACTGAGCAGGAAATACTGGCATACTGCTATGATGAAATATGAATGATGCTGTTTTTACATGGCGTATATGTTTCTGTTTGTAGTGGATTAGGAAATAGATCCCTGACAATGGCACCATCATCCTCCCCTCGATCCAACCAACGACCACAAGGAAAGCGCAGTTTCTGTCCTAAAGATTGAGCATCAATATCCACCCAGTCAAGAAACCATCCCGCTGATCCTCCACCTAAATAAAATACATGTTAATTTATAAAGAAGCACTTAATGAGGCACAGAGACGAAGACGTTACATTACCACAATTGTCATGTCCAATGCGGATCTTCTTAAGTGGCCCCAGATCTACAGCTTCCACAGTGAATTCATCAGTCATACCACGCTCAAACTTGTTTTTATGAGTCTTTGATGCTTTGAGATTTATTAATCCTGTAAGAAGACAAATGGAAAATACACACATATCTGAATTTGAACAAAACAAAACTAAATATTCAAACTCATACCTGTGTCATCATTGGTGCCATACAGTATCATAAACACATTGGCATCAGTTCCTGCATACTTCTTGTCTCCAGTTTTTATTTTGACAGTGTACGTGGTCGACATTGCTTTGGTAAAAACACACCAAGTTTGTTTTGTTCTGAATAGAAAATATAAAAACAGTGTGTGTTGACCTCTCACCTTTTTGCTCAAGACCAAGCGTGGCTTCAGAGTCTTCCTCATCATCATCATCGCCTTTCTTCATAAAAGCTTCATCAACGGGGACAAGCTCTCTAGCGAGCTGTCCATCATCTTCATCGACTGCAAGCCAGCGCTTACATGGGAAAAAGTATCTAGAAAAACAAAACAAAAATGGTTCTGGTGAATTAAAAGCTGTAGATTCCTGCCATTTCACGCCACTAGATGGAGTAGTATTAACATTTGTGGATCTGTGGATTAGTGTGGTATGAGTCAGCAGAGAAATCGTTTGTGAAATGTATTAGTGGTCATCTTGTTGTATTTTTTATTTATGTAACTGACTGATCTGCTTACGTAGTGTCATCTTTATTGTCAATTATTTCCACTCTATCCAGAAACCATCCTGCACTGGCCTGGCTGTTGTCATGTCTTATTCTCAGTTTCTTCAACACACCAAGATCCACAGCTGTGATGGTGAACACATCCTCCTGTGAACATATGAACAAAAAGTTAGGAAATGAACTTACATATGATGGGTGACAGTGTTTTTACCTGGCCTTTTTCAAATTTGTTCAGATTGCAAGACTTTCTGAGGCGACGTTCCCCTGTGTCGCCTGTTTCTCCATAAATGTTCATGTAAACTTTGGCATCAGTTCCTGCTCCCCACATATTTCCAGTGAAAACGTGCACTTCGTAGGAATTAACTGATAGGAGAGAGTTATGAAGCAAGGTTTTTACACAGAATATGGTGACATTGCTCTGCTCACCCTCAAGATCTTCATTATCCTCTGACAACAGTTCAACCACAATCTCTCCATCTTCCTCATCACGGGCCAGCCAGCGGTTACAGACAAAATTAAATGTTTCCACCACTTCTTGTAACTGCTCGATTATTTCTACCTCATCCTCTTCTTTTTTTTTCTTTTTCTTGTCCTTCTTCTTGTCTTTTTTGGTGTCTTCCTTCTTTACTTCGACCTGCACCATGGCCATAGTTAAACGCTTGATATCGACTGTCTCAAGGAACCAGCCATCACCTATTCCTTTTCCATCATGAAAAATACGAATCTTATAGATTTTACCCACATCATGAGCCTCAATCTGAGAAGTAAAAGTGTCATTATTTTACAAAATACTATTTACTGACTAATGAACTTTCAAACTTACCTTAAAGATCTCAGTAGTGCCACGTTCAAAATTATTTGAGCGACTTTTAAGAGTGAGCACTTCTGTTTTCCCTTCATCTCCATAGATTTGACAGAAGACGTTGGCATTAGTTCCTCCTGCTCTTACATCTCCTGTAACAACTGTTACTTCATAATTGATCACTATTCAAAAGGAAAATCATGTGTTAATGTTCCTAAAATATAATTTTAGTAACAAAAGGACATTTTCCATTACATGTTTCAATGTCTAGAGTCTCACTGGGGTAGATTTCAACCTCCACTTTCCCATCAGCTTCGTCTTTACAGAGCCACCTGTGGCTTGGAAACATGTATTCTTTTCCATGAACAGGTACAGAAATTTGCACACTGTCCAAAAACCAACCAGCACGCAGGCCCTCATTGGTGTGACCAATCAAAAGACGGTTGATCTAGAAGTAGCAGAACAAGTTGTAATGTAACAGTTTGTCAAAATACTTTACTTGTTCCCACTTGCCTTTCCAATGTCAGATGTTTCCAAAGTGAAGATATCAGTGCGTCCTGTCTCAAAGTAGTTTCTAAGGTCATTATCAGAAACAGCCAGTGTGACTTTGTCGCTGTCTCCCTTCTCTCCATACATCTTGACAAATACTCTGGAGTCTGAGCTGGCCCCATTCACACTACCTGTCTTGATCGCTATGTGATAACTGATATCTGCAAAGTGAAGCTAAACAGTAAGCCCACATGTATTTTAATATGGTCATAATCTGTTGTTGTTATTTATTTGACTATTTTTAAAAACAGAAAATATTAGACTCACTAAACAGACGAACGCCTTCTCCAGCTGGAACCAACTCTCTGACAATCTGTCCATCGTCCTCATTACGGTCCAACCACCTAAAAACAGAATTTAAAAAGTTCATTTTAATTGTATACTTCAAAATATAGACAATGTAGTCAGTGAATCAAACCCAAATACGACATATGTTAAAATGAATTACTGGTGTGTACTTGTGCATGCTGCTCATTCTGGGTATGACATATGAGTAATTAGGCTAAAAGCCAAACAAACACAAAGGAAGCAGCTCTTTAGAGTGGTAACACAGCACTTCTATCTTGCGGTTTAGGTCCAGTTACTTGAGTAGAGTGCTGGCTAGACACTGTGCATTTAGTCCCTATTTGTAATGTCAAGCTCAGCTGCCTAACTACTTAAACACATGCCACTGGAGAACTAGGGAGAGAAGTATAAGTTAATTTACAGAACTCACAGGCTTGAAGACTTCTGGTGTTGTAAAAAGTGTATCAATCAATCAAGCTATTATGACTTGCCTGAAACAAGGAAACTCAATAGCCAAAGACTCAGGCTGTCCCTCCTCTCGGACCATCACCTTATCAAGGAACCAGCCGCAGCCTCCACCGCGGCCATCATGACCCACACGGACCCTTCGCACTTGACCCAGTGTCACCGACTCAATGAGAAACTCGTCATGCTAAAGAACAGAGACAAACACTTTAACGTTACCATTGTTTGGAGATGAAATATGATTGTATGATTAACAAACTTACATTTCCCTTCTCGAATTTGTTGACATTATTTTTGCTCATTATCATGGGCCGTTCTCCTGTGTCTCCTAGATCACCAATTACATTAAGGAAAACCGTTGCATCTGTACCACTACCACTGACTGTGCCAGTACAGATAGTGACACGATATTTTATCACTAAAAATGAGGTCAAGAGGTCAAGAGGGCAAGAGGTCAAACACTCACTGGTTGGATCTAAATGGTGAAAAATCATAACAGTGACTAACATGGCAGTGGATCCTCAATCAAAGCTCCAGTAGCAGACAGCTCTCTGACAATCTCATTGTCATCTTCATTAATGTCCAGCCAGCGGCCACATTCAAATGAATACTTCTCCATAGTCAGAGTCTTCAGCAGAGTGACCTACACAGTGAGAGGCAGCACAGGTATTACAGTTTTGTTTTGTTTGTTTTTTTCAATCGTTTTAGCACTTTTTTGAAACTTTAGTTCATATGGAACATTTGTCCTCAGTTCAGACAGTTATCAGTCTCTTTCTCAGAACACTTGACATAGCTTCAATGGCATCTCTGGTATTGCACTAAAAGCTGCTTTAAGTCCTGTCTGTCCTGTCTGGAAGACAGGAAGTACTGGAAACTGTGTCTCAGATAACATGACCCTGTCCTGTAGGATGGCCCAGGGGTCATCTTTACATGCTGCTGTTGGTCAGGCAATACACAGCAGTAATGTGTCCTACCACAACTCTGCAGACGACACTCAGATTTATATCTCACTGCAGCAGGTGAATATGGACCAGCGGATTCACTCTGTGAACAATCATGCAACAGATCAGTGTGTGGATGCAAAACAACTTTCTCCAGCTAAACTCAGACAAGACTGAAGTCATCATCTTTGGCCAAAGAAACATAGAGAAAGTGTCAGCAGTCACCTCCAGTCTCTCTCTCTAAAACCTTCAAACAGGCTAGAAATCTAGAGGTAATAATGGACTCAGATTAGATTTTAAACAGCCACATCAAATCAATAACATCTGCAGCTTTTTATCATTTAAAACATTGCAAAAATCAAATGTTCACTGTCTAAACTAGACTTAGAGAGACTTATCCATGCATTTGTTTCCAGTAGGTTAGACGACTGTAACATCCTGCTCACTGGACTCTCCAAACGAGCCTTGAGACAGAACAGTACATCCAGAACACTGCTGCTCAGGTCCTGACTAGAACCAGGAAGTAAAACAGGTCTCTGCACTGGCCTCTACTCTTAAATGTGTTATGTGTACATTTATTCACTTTATTATTTATTTAATTTAATTTAATTTATTTTGTATTTTTTATTTTATTTAATAACAAAAAGCAGACAAAAAGCAGACCCAAATTCCTATTTGTAATGTGTGAACCCTGTGGTCTCTGTGGTCACTGAAAACAGGACTAATGCTTCTGAGCTCCAGAGTCAAATGAATGAAGAAGCACATAAAAACACATGACCACAGTTTGAGAGTCTTGACGATAAAACTGCCTTTTTTAAGATGATTGATGAATTTTGAATGAAAAACTGCATTTGGGAGAGCTAAAATAGTCTTTATGTGAGTCAGTACCATCTTGTACTTAGTGTTTTATAAGTGGCAAAAGACACAGATTAGAAGCTTTAATTGACACTTTACACTGACAAGTTGAGAGGTCTAACCTTAGCTAAATGCCATCCAGCAAATGGATTTCTCTTCTCGTGCCAGATGCGCAGTTTCCTTAATCTCCCAATATCTGGCATTTCAATCTAGAATTAGGAGGTAAAATAAATGCTCAACACAAAAGCTTATTCAGATACTTTTAAATGTTTGTTAGATACCTACAATAAATTTATCAACCTGCCCTTGTTCAAAACTATCAGAGTTGTTTTCCAGTTTGATTTCATCTGATTTTCCATTTTCTCCATAAATTTGTAGAAAAACCTGAGCATCTGTTCCGGCTCCTTTCACATCTGATGTCCAAATCCAAAGGGACCAAGGGAACTCTAGAAAGAATGAACAGCTGCTTATAAAATACACACGGGGACATTTTAGTCTATTATTATGGGAGGCTAGTGCGGAAAGAACAAATAGCATCCCGTGTTTTAAAGAACATGCCTTAGCACATCATTTAAGTACAACCAAATACTGAATATGTGTGAAACAAAGGATTATACCAACTCTTTATTTTCTTTTGCCGGAGAGAAACCATCTCATACAACTCTCTTTCAATCAGACCATCGTTTTCATCTTCATCCAGCCACATGCCACAGGGAAATGTCTGTTCAATACCTGTGAACGGACAGTACACTACAACCTGGAGAAAGAGAGCGTTGATTTTTCATTAAAACA